>NC_045968.1:34750903-34878403 GCF_010909765.2 Amblyraja radiata
ATTGGCTGTGTGAGGGAAATGAAGGTAGATGAAAAATTGTATTATGACTTACAAAAGGGGGTTTGAGGGAACTCACAATGAGGGATGAAAGGTGAGAAGATAAAGTAGATTGGGGAAGAGAACATATTTGGAGAATTGAATATTCAGGTGGAGAGAGCCTCTTCGGATATAATCGAATTAAAGAATAAATTCAAAGGAAAGTGTTAGGAAGGAACTGGAGATGCTGGCGGATCAAAGGTGGACAAAAGTGCTGGAGAAACTCAGCTGGTGAACAAGATTTACAACTTTTTATTGATACAGGAAAAGCTGCTGTGTCCACCCCCTGGAGATTGGGGGGAAGCCACTTACAGGCCCTGGGCAATTAACTAATTATGTATGGACGGCAATTAACCCATGTCTTGCCAGATCTACATTCCCAGGTTGGAGGAGTTTTTGCTGGAAACCAGTGACCAAGGCCATAAAAGCTATACGATGATGGTGCTGGGACAAGAAGAAATTGAGACTGTATTGAAAAGAACAACCAAGTGTTGGTAACAACATGAACTGCTGTAAAGATTGAAGATCATCGTCGCTGGATACATTTGATTGACCGTGAACAGTTTGTGGAAACAAGGACGATGGGCTATTGATGCTCCCTTTATTCTGGGGTGGCCCAGCCCACATGGACTGAACTTTCTTCAGAATGGCAAACTTGCGGACTAACCCACATTTAAAGGATGGTACACACCTCCTTTTAAACAAGATTGAAGTCAAACATGACAAGCGCAGCAAAGATAACCTGACTACAGACAGTAAGAGGTCTGCAAAGGCCAGTTAAATCTACCTGTTTTTGCCACAACCAAGGCACTGGTGTATTTTTAGGAAACAGTATATTTGTGACAGTTCATTGTTATGTTGCAAATGCAGTGCCACACAAAAGAAGCATGAACCAGTTACACCAGCACAAGGGGAGTTCCAAGCGAAGCCGAATAAAGGCAGAGCAATTTTAATGATCCTTTTCCTGTCCTATGGTAGTATCTTAGTGTCACGTCCGGGGGAGGTTGGTGGCCATTTAAAATGTTTGGAGGGACTTGTGGAACGATTGTCCACTATGAATTGATTGTGTTACTAGTGTACTATTAATTTGTCTGATGAGATGCTTATGGTCTTTCGTATGTACTCAGCAAGGACTGTAGTTGTTATCAAAAATTTGATAAAAGGATGGAATGATGAAGCTGAATTTTAGTTAAAATATAAGAAGATATTAAATTGGCTTCTGGGCTAGCTTACAGCTTATATTTAGTCTCAAATTAGGCTTGCCTCAGGTTGCGGGTGTGTGAGATAATAAATCCTATAACATTGTCTCCCAAGTGAGGAAGTGACAGAGAAAGAAACAGCTAGTCACATCTTTGAAGTAAGATGCCGTAAACCAAATGGCCAATGTTATCTTGTACCATGTGACAAAAGGCCTTTGATGTGATGCCTTTTCCTGTACCTCTGACCATGACTAATGTCTGGAATGTGCTAAGGTGACAAAGAAACACTATATAATGCAATGTAATTCTGTTGTTCAGAGAAGTGGACGGAGGCCGGTCAAATGTCTGTATTGGTCACTTGACTGGAGTTCTCCCTCCCTTCCATCGGCCGATAATAAGTAAAGTTGTGAACTGGTCTACCAAACAGTTTGTGTGGTGTCTGTTTATTAAGAAGCGAACCTGGTTTAGTTGTTAAGAAAAGTAGCTTTTTCAATCTATTCTAATCTGTAACTGGCTGTCTGAGATTCCTTTCTGTAGAAAGGTCCCAACCCAAAAGGTCTTCCATCTATGATCTCCAGGGTTGCTGCCTGACCCACTGAGTGTCTTCAGCACGTTGTGTTTTGTTCTAGACCTCGTTCGCTCTGCCATCTTCCACCCCAGTTATAGGTCAGTCTGAAGAAGGGTCTCGACCCGAAACGTCGCCCATTCCTTTTCTCCAGGGATGCTGTCTGTCCCGCTGAGTTACTCCAGCATTTTTTGTCCATCTTCGATTTAAACCAGCATCTGCAGTTCTTTCGTACACAAATAGGTCAGTGGGGTCCTTCCTGTTCCCGAAACAGACAGTGTGGGCTTCAGGTCACACCCATAGACAGATGGCTCTGTCAGACAGAGGGATTGCAGCATAGTTTGAGGTTGTTCAGTGTGAGGTCCCAAGAGCAGAAGGGAGTTCTTATCAAGAAAACCAAGTGCTGGGGTAACTCAGCGGGTCAGGCACCTTTTCTAGAGAACGTGAACAGGTGACCTGGTCGTTTTGGGTCGAGATCCTTCTTTTCCCGAAAAGTCACCAATCCATAATTTAGTTCAGTTGAGACACAGTGCGGAAACAGGCCCTTCGGCCCACCGAGTCCGCACCGACCAGCGATCACCCCCACATTAACACTACCCTACACAAACTAGGGACAATTCACATTTATACCAAGCCAATTATCCTGCAAACCTGTACGTCTTTGGAGTGTGGGAGGAAACCGAAGGTATCGGAGAAAACCCACGCAGGTCACAGGGAGAACGTACAAACTCTGTACAGACAAGCACCCATAGTCAGGATCAAACCCGGGTCCATAGAAACATAGAAAATAGGTGCAGGAGTAGGCCATTCAGCCCTTCGAGCCTGCACCACCATTCAATATGATCATGGCTGATCATCCAACTCAGCATCCTGTACCTGCCTTCTCTCCATACCCCATGATCCATTTAGCCACAAGGGCCACATCTAACTCCCTCTTAAATATAGCCAATGAACTGGCCTCAACTACCTTCTGTGGCAGAGAATTCCCTGGTGCTTCAAGGCAGTCTCTCTACCCCTGCGCCACTGTGCCGCCCTCTTTGTTCTCTGCAGATGCTGCCTGACCTGCTGAGTTTCTCCAGCACTTTGAGCTTCACTCTAAACCTGGTTGGTTGTACCAGCTTCCACCCCAGTTATTGGTCAGTGAGTTCCCTCCTGTTACTCCAGCATTTCGTGTCTATTTTGTAGACCAGCACCTGCAGTTCCTTGTGTGGCCACTCACCTTGATATTGGGGTGCAGTTTAATCAGGGTCCTCTTGCTGTAGCCGCTGTTGATGCCCAGGGCAAGTTCCAACTCCTTGTAGAGCATCACAAAGATCTTCACGCCTTGGAGCTACCGGGTTCAGGGAGGAAGGGAACAGAATCAGTGAACATCAAAAACAAATGTCTGCAAACGCTAGGAAGCTGAAACTTCTTCGACCAGTGGGTGGTGAATCTGTGGAATTAATTGCCACAGAGGGCGGTGGAGGCCAAGTCATTGGGTATTTTTAAAGCGGAGATTGACAGATTCTTAATTGGTAAGGGCATCATAGATTACGGGGAGAAGGCAGGAGAATGTGGTTGAGAGGAAAAGATCGATCAGCTGTGATCGGATAGAAGAGTAGTCTGGATGGGCCGAATGCATAATTCTACTTCTAAGACTTATGAATTTATGAAATAAAAACTGAAACTGCAGGAGGCATTCAGCATGCGTTAACGTTTCAAGTCATAGTCTCTTTTCCAGAACTTAGAGAGAGAGAAAACAAGTCAGTTTTATGTTATACAGCACAGAAACAGGCACTTTGGCCCAACCCATCCATGCCGACCAAGATGCCCCATCTAAGCCAGTCCCACCTGCCTATGCTTGGCCCTTATCCCTCTAAACCTTTCCGATCCATGAACCTGTCCAAATGTCTTTTAAATGGTGTTATAGAACCTGCCTCAACTACCTCCTCCGGCAGCTTGTTCCAGATACCCTCTATGTGAAAAAGTTGTCCTCAGGTTCCTATTAAATCTTTATCCCCCCCACCATAAGCCTATGTCCTCGGCTTCCTGATTCTGTATCTTCTGCCAAGCAGAAGGGGAAAGAAGGAATGACCAGGGTGGGACAAGTCTTTGATTAGGATGACTTTTTCCCCCCCGAGGCAGCGTGAAGTGTAGATATGAATCAATGGTGGTCTGTGTGATGGACTGGGCTACATCCACCACTCTCTACTATTTCACAGTGAAAAGCTTTACTGTTGTGTGCCTAACCAATCGGAGGAAAGACTACACATGATTGCAATCCGGCCGTCCACAGTGTACAGATACAATTAAAGATAGTTCGAAGGTCTCCAATGGGGGTGACAGATCTGACAGGAGATAAAGAGTAAATTAGTGCACGTGTCAGGGGTTACGGGGAGAAGGCAAAAGAATGGGGTTGAGGGGGGAAAGATAGATCAGCTATGATTGAATGGCGGAGTGGACTAGATGAGCCGAATGGGTTATTTATGCTCCGAGAACTAATGAACATAAGAGCATAGCTAGTGTAAGACAACCTGCTACTGGAGCAGAGGTTTAAGAGTGGAGAGATGGTAATGAATGATTGCAGATCCGTTTCCTGGTCTGAGTCGCTTGGCTTGGGCGCCATCTTGGGTCGGTCGTTAGCGAGAGTCACGGGAGACGTGGCTGAATTTCCCTCAGTCTCCTGGGATACACGGAGGACGTAGAAAATAACTGCTGGCCTTACCAGGGGCCAGCCACATGCTGTGGATGAGAGAGGAATCAGGAACTCACCGCTTTGCGTTTGAGAATGTAGTCCAGCCGCCAGTGATTCCCTTCCATCACCGGCCTTTTGAGGAAGATCTCTGGGCTCAACCTGTGCCCCACCAAAGCAGAGAAGACAGAGTCACTGCCAGACATTAAATCCCTTCAGCTGCTGCCAACATCACAACGCTTTCTCATTCAGAGAAGGTACAACAGTACAGAACAGGACCAGGCCCTTTGTCACACAATATCTGTGCTGGACATGATTTTTAGAGACTTAGACAGATACAGCACCGACCAGCAATCACCCCATACACTAACACTATCCTACACAATAGGGACAATTTACAATTTTACCGAAGCCAAATAACTTACGAACCTGTACGTCTTTGGAGTGTGGATAGAAACCGGAGCTCCTAGAGAAAACCCACAAGATCACAGGTCTAAAGTCTAAATGGAGGGGCAGGCTCAATAGATAATCATAAGGTCATAAGTGATAGGAGTAGAATTAGGCCTACCACCTAACCCCATTCTCTTGCCTTTTCCCCATAACCTCTGACACCAGTACTAATCAAGAATCTATCTATCTCTGCCTTAAAAATATCTACTAACTTGGTCTCCTCAGCCTTCTATGGCAAAGAATTCCACAGATTCACCTCCCTCTGACGAAATAAATTTCTCCTCATCTCCTTCCTAAAAGAACGTCCTTTAATTCTGAGTCTATGACCTCTATCCTAGACTCTCCCATTAGCGGAAACATCCTCTCCACATGCACTCCATCCAAACCTTTACTATTCTGTTTGTTTCAATGAGGTCCCCCCTCATTCTTCTCAACTCCAGCGAGTACAGGCCCAGTGCTGACAAACGCTCATCATACATAGGTTAACCTTCTCATTCCTGGGATCATTCTAGTAAACCTCCTCTGGACCATCTCCAGAGCCAGCACATCCTGCCTCAAGTAATCGGCCGACCCCTGCTCTGGTCTGTCTCTGACTGACCCGTCACCCAGACTTACCACCAGTCTGTGATGAATATTTCCTCCTGGGCATTTTCCAGCGCATCTGCCACATCCTCAAAATATCCTTTGGCATTGACATACCTGCAGGGAGAGCAAGGCAGGATTAAACTAACGGCACTCACTGGAGGACAGGGGACGGCAGGAAGATGCAACCAGCATGAACAGGTTAATGGAGATGTGTGGGTGGTGAGTGCCTGGATCGCGCTGCCAGGGATAGTAGTGGAAGCAGATAGTGGTGTTGAAGAGACTTTTGGATAGGTACATGGATATGCAGGGAATGGAGGGATATAGATCATATGCAGGCAGAGAAGATCAGTTTAGCTAGGCATCACGTAGAAACATAGAACTGCAGATACTGGTTTATACCAAAGAAAGACCCAAAGTGCTGGAGTAACTCAGCGGGACAGGCAGCATCTCTGGAGAAAGTGGATGGGTGACGTTTCAGGTTGGGAAGTCTGAAGAAGGGTCCCGAACTGAAACGTCACCATTCCTTTTCTCCAGAGTTGCTGCCTGACCCGCTGAGTTACTCCAGCACTTAGTGTTTATTCTTCAGCTAGGCATCATGTTCAGCGCAGGCACTGTGGACCGAAGGGCCTGTTTCTGTGCTGTTTTACTTCACGTTCTATGATGGAAAGATTTAAACGAATGGAACAATCGTAATGGATAATAGCAGGTTCTCATCTGGGACCAGCGCGCAAAGAGTCACCGCACTCCAGCGCTAAACATGGACGACACGCAAATTCATGACAGGTTCCACGTTTTTGGAGAAGGCAGGAGAATGGGGTTGAGAGGGAATAATAGATCAGCCATTTGACTTGATGGGCCAACTTTCCTAATTCAGCTCCCGTGACTTGTGGATCGTTTACCATTTGGACAGAATGCCTTCGTCCACAGTAGCGAAGGATGTGAAGCGTTGGTCTTTCAGGTAGACCGCGGCGTGTTCCCAAATGAACTTCTCGATCTCCTGCCCCCACCATCGAGCGTGTCGGTAACTGTTGCATTTGATGATCAGAGTCCTGGAACAAGTTGGCAAAACTATAAGTGCAAGCCAGCGCTCCCTCAGTACTGCCCCTCCCACACTGCGACACTCCCTCAGTACTGCCCCTCCCACAGTGCGACACTCCCTCAGTACTGCCCCTCCCACACTGCGACACTCCCTCAGTACTGCCCCTCCCACACTGCGACACTCCCTCAGTACTGCCCCTCCCACACTCCCTCAGTACTGCCCCTCCCACACTCCCTCAGTACTGCCCCTCCCACACTCCCTCAGTACTGCCCCTCCCACACTCCCTCAGTACTGCCCCTCCCACACTCCCTCAGTACTGCCCCTCCCACACTCCCTCAGTACTGCCCCTCCCACACTGCGACACTCTCTCAGTACTGCCCCTCCCACACTCCCTCAGTACTGCCCCTCCCACAGTGCGACACTCTCTCAGTACTGCCCCTCCCACACTCCCTCAGTACTGCCCCTCCCACACTGCGACACTCTCTCAGTACTGCCCCTCCCACACTCCCTCAGTACTGCCCCTCCCACACTCCCTCAGTACTGCCCCTCCCACAGTGCGACACTCCCTCAGTACTGCCCCTCCCACAGTGCGACACTCCCTCAGTACTGCCCCTCCCACACTCCCTCAGTACTGCCCCTCCCACACTCCCTCAGTACTGCCCCTCCCACACTCCCTCAGTACTGCCCCTCCCACACTCCCTCAGTACTGCCCCTTCCACACTCCCTCAGTACTGCCCCTCCCACACTCCCTCAGTACTGCCCCTCCCACACTCCCTCAGTACTGCCCCTCCCACACTCCCTCAGTACTGCCCCTCCCACACTGCCACACTCCATCAGTACTGCCCCTCCCACACTGCCACACTCCATCAGTACTGCCCCTCCCACACTGCCACACTCCATCAGTACTGCCCCTCCCACACTGCCACACTCCATCAGTACTGCCCCTCCCACACTGCGACACTCCCTCAGTACTGCCCCTCCCACACTCCCTCAGTACTGCCCCTCCCACACTCCCTCAGTACTGCCCCTCCCACACTCCCTCAGTACTGCCCCTCCCACAGTGCGACACTCCCTCAGTACTGCCCCTCCCACAGTGCGACACTCCCTCAGTACTGCCCCTCCCACAGTGCGACACTCCCTCAGTACTGCCCCTCCCACAGTGCGACACTCCATCAGTACCGCCCCTCCATACACTGCTACCCTCAGCATTGCGCTGGGGTCCAAGGAAAGAGCATTCATGTCGTGGCCCTGTTTCCACCAAACGTTCCACCACCACACACAAGAAGCGCAAGATGCCATTGTATGCAGATGCCGAGACGTGTGTTCAGCTCTGGCTGAACAATTTCTAATCTTGTAATGTTGACTCGATAAGAAGAAGCATTGCACTTTGGAACTCTGCAATAAGCCAATTAATCACTCATCAGTGACCACTATCACCTTTGTTTGACTGCTCCCATCTGTTTACCAATGATTTCCTGGCAATTCATTATCTAAAACTAAACAGCTCGTTGATCTGAAGACTTCCAGTTTCAATTACAATGGCGATTCACTTCATTAGAGCTTGTCCCACTTTCACGGGTTTGCCGAGTTTGCCCTTGACTCATACTCGCAGCATGGTTGTAGGATGTCGTAGGTGGGTAGTGGGTAAGTCGTGATGCTAGTCGTAGGTACTCGTGGCATCAAGTAGGTCGGGGTTTTTTAACATGATGAAAAATGTCCACGAGTTAAAAAGGTCGTGAATTAAGTCGTGAAAGTGGGACAGGCCCAGATACTGCAGTTAAATCTGCTGTTGTCCAAATCCTTCACGTTAATAGAGGTGGAGAGAACCTTTGTGCCCTTCTTCATCCAGAGGTCTGGCATATTTGACATTCTGGAACATGCCTGGATGCAAACATTGCCTCCTGAGGTTGGTGGGTTGCCTAGGTCCTATTATCAATGTTGTTAAGCTGGAAAGGTTGGAGAAAAGATTTACCGGGATGTTGCCAGGGCGAGGGCCTGAGCTATGAGGATAGGATGGGTCGGCTGAGACTATTCCTTGGAGCGTAGGAGAACAAGGGGTGATCTTATAGAGGTGTGTCAAATCATGAGGGGAATAGAGAGATATATGCACATTTACCCAGTCTAGGTGAATCGAGAACAAGAGGACATAGGTTTAAGGTGAGGGGAGAAAGATTTAATAGGAACTTGAGGGGCATTTTTTTAAATATAGAAAGGGTAGTGGATGTATGGAATGAGCTGCCAGAGCAGGTAGTTGAGGCAGGTAGCTTAAGAAAGATTAAGACACACTTAGACAGCTACGTGGAAAGGATACTTTTAGAGGGATTCTAGACTAAGTGGGACCCGTTGGGTCTCAGCATCACATGGGAGGGCTGGTCCCCCAATACAATATTCCACCTCTCCACCAATTCCAATATTGGTGCCCAGTGGGGGGGGTTTCTGGAGCGCTAGAATGGGTGTTGTGGGCTGAAGGGACTGGTTTCCAGAGGGCTAGTATGGACATTGTGGGCCGAATGGATTCTTGGCGGCTCAGTCACTAAAGCCTGTTGTGCTGGCAGCTCACTCACTCACAGCTGGTGGGCTGGCAGTTGACTCACGGCTATTTCTTGAAATTCCATTTCAAGAAACTTTAATTAGGCAACGCCACCAAATTCAAGTGCAGTTTCTTACCACTTCAAGCAGGGTGCAAGGTCACCAAATTCAAGTGCATTTTCATACCATTTCAAGCAGGGCGCAAGGCCACTAAAGACAGCGAGTCGTGACCTCTCCCTCCTCCATCTTGCAGAGACTGAGCCATGCCCACACTTCTGGGTTTAATAGTCCCTCCCCCCTCCCACCAGAAGGGGTGTGGCCTTCATAGCATGATTGACAGGAGAGAGAATCTCAACATTTTTTTAAACACTAGTAACTTTTATTTTTCATCAATGGGAAAAATCCTCGGCACCTGATGAGCGGAGGGGCCTCTGAGTAAGATGGCCAAAAATCACAGCCATACATGGTAGATTTTTTTCTAAAATCAATATAAAGCGCAAACAGGAAGTGGTCAAGATTAGACTGTTAATTATATAGAAGGCAAGGCAACTTTAATTAGGCAGGGCAACTTTAATTGGGCAGGACAACTTTAATCGGGCAGGGCAACTTTAATCGGGCAGGGCAACTTTAATCGGGCAGGGCAACTTTAATCGGGCAGGGCAACTTTAATCGGGCAGGGCAACTTTAATCGGGCAAGGCAACTTTAATCGGGCAAGGCAACTTTAATCGGGCAAGGCAACTTTAATCGGGCAAGGCAACTTTAATTGGGAAAGGCAACTTTAATTGGGCAAGGCAACTTTAATTGGGCAAGGCAACTTTAATTGGGCAAGGCAACTTTAATTGGGCAAGGCAACTTTAATTAGGCAACACAGCTTTAGCATTTCCAAACCAAAGGCAACACAGCTTTAGCATTTCAAAACCAAAGGCAACACAGCTTTAGCATTTCCAAACTATATTTTCAAACCACATTAAGGGCACTGACAGGTCAGTAAAACCACTCACAGTTTAGTAGACATGTGTTCAGTGTTATTCACAGCTCAGACTGAGAGACGTGACCCTCTCGCTCCCCCATCTTGCAGAGACTGACTGAGGCACTTAACACTTCCAGGTTTTATAGCCTCTCCGGAAGGGGCGTGGCCTTCAGGAGAGAGAATCTCAACATTTTTTAAACACTAATAACTCTTTTATTTTTCATCGATGGGAAAAATCCTCTTGTCCTGCGCAGCGGAGGGGGGCTCTGAGTAAGATGGCCAAAAATCACAGTCGAAAGTGGCAGCGTTTTTTTTCTAAAATCAATATACAGAACACCAGGAAGTGGGCAAGATCAGACTTTTAGTAATATAGATATAGGCCAAACACAGGCAGGTGGGACCAAAGATTATAGAGGAGCAAGATAGACCACTCCTCGAAAAACGCGTAGTATGACGTGTGTGATTGTCGACGCCATTTTATTGAGCATTTTATTGGGCTTCCCCCACACCATAATCTTTGCCCCACACTATCATGGCGTCCTCATCTAAATCTTCATCTCACTGCTCCGCTATCAATTGTTCTAATCGTAAATCTAAACGACCAGACCTGTCATTCTTTAGGTTCCCCGATAAAAAAGAAAGGAAAGAAAATATTATTATTATTTTTTGTCGATATTCTGTCGTGAAAATGTTATTTTCTGTTCTCCCATCAACGGCCATTGTGAAACTAGGTTTGTCGGTACATTAGAAAGTTAGTAGACTTATTTTTAATAGATCTTTACTTACCACTATAATAAAGACAATTTTAACACTTCTGTACGTTTTTGGTTTTGTTCTTGTAAGGGATTGGTCTCCAAAATATGGCCCGCGGGACACATTAGGCCCAGTGACCACGAGATTTTTCGAGCTCAGATTCAAGTCCGAGAACGCGGCGGCTGTTACCCGTTAGAGCCCTCGAATTGTCGAGACATCACAAGCAAAGATCACAAGCCCGCCGTGAAGAAGGGTGCAATCAAAGATTATACAACTCTGCTCTATCATCTTTGGGTGCAATGGTGGGCCGTGGCGTTCGGCGGCGGCGGCGGTTGCAATCAACGATACTAGAGGAGCTCTGCTCTATAATCTTTGGTCGGAATGGGACGGCTGAACGTTATAATGTGCTATCGTTCCATTCTCCCTCTCCCCCTTCTCCCTCTCCCCCCTTCTCCCTCTTCCCCCTTCTCCCCTTCTCCCTCTCCCCCCCTCTCCCCTCTCGATCCCTCTCCCTTCTCTCGATCCCTCTCTCCCCTCTCTTCTCTCGATCTCTCTCTCCCCCTCTTCTCTCGAATCTCTCTCTCCCTCTCTTCTCTCGATCTCTCTCTCTCCCTCCCTTACGCTTAAAGAAATGGCGGCCGTGACGTTCCGTCACGTACTACACGTCAGTCCATTGGATTTCGGAGGAGTGGTCTATCTTGCTCTGCTATAAGATCTTTGGGCGGGACTAGTGTGGAGAGGACATGTTGTGCGGCATGGATATATTGGGCTGAAGGACCTGTTTTCACACTGTATGACTCTGACAATGTCAGCCTGGGTTGGACACCACCGGTTAGCAAGGCCACCGGGGAAGCAAGCAAAGCACTAGGGTTAATTTCTACAGCAATAACAACACGTTAGGGAAGTAAGACTTGACCTGCGTTGAAGTTTGGTTAGACCACACTGTTGTACTGCTCTTAGTCACCATAAACATGATGCCGAGGTGTGAGAAAGGGAGCAGAGAAAGTTTACAAGGATGAGACCGGGAGCACAGGGGTCGACGTTTAGGAAGAGAATAGACAGACTGGGACTCTCTTCGTTGAAGGAGGATCTGATAGAAGTGCTAAAAGGTTTCCATGGAGATGATGTGGAGACGGTGTTTCCACCGGTGGGGGAAAGAACAGAACTAGAGTCCGTCAGCATCAGCGGGGAATTCAGGGGATTCTCCTTCACACAGAGTGCGGTGAGAGTGTGGATCTCTCAGCCACCGGGAGGCTGGGTGTGAATCGCGATGGTGATCTTCAGTAGAGGCAGGACAGCAGAGGAGGGAGGAGGGAAGAGCGGGCCAAGCTGATTCAGCTAGAGGAAGAAAGATGAAGGAGGTCCACATGGAGCCTGAATGATAGCACTGCTTGGGCCGAATGACCTGCTTTTGCGCTGTAAAAGATACAAAGTGCTGGAATAACTCAGTGGGTCAGGCAGCATCTCTGGAGAACATGGACAGGTGATGTTTCAGATTGGGACCTTTCTTCAGACATTTCATGTCGAGACCCTTCTGCGATGTAAATTGATTGATTGATTGATTGATTGATTGGTTGACACATACAGCATGGAATCATCAAGCCCACACCGACCAGCGATCTCCCACTCACACAAGTTCTAATTTATCCCACTTTCTCATCCACTCCCTACACACTAGGGGCATCTTACAGAGGGCCAATTAACCTACGAACCCGCACATCTTTGGGATGTGGGAGGAAACCGGCGCACCCGGAGGAAACCCACGTGGTCACAGGGAGAACATGCAAACTCCACGCAGACAGCAACCGAGGTCAGGATCGAACCTGGTTCTCTGGCGTTGTGCGGCGAAGGCTTTACCAGCTGCGCCACTGTGCCATCCTTATTATTATTTGATCGGTTATAGGATGCTACACGAAACTTTTCACTGTACCTCGGCACACGTGCCAATGATAAATCTGAACAACTGTTGTCTCCAACTTTCCCTGATCATTCCTCTAGTTTCCCTCTCCCCTGACCCTCAGCCTGAAACAGAGTCTCAACCTGAAACGTCACCTATTCCTTTTCTCCAGCGATGCTGCCTGACCCGCCGAGTTATTCCAGAATGTTGCTGTCTAACTTCGGTGTCAACCAGCATCTGCGGCTCCTTCCTGCACCTCTTATCAATTTCCACAACACACAAGCAAGCCCTTCGGCCCACCATGCCCATGCTGGCCATCAAGTATTCATCAATACCAATCCATTTACAGCACTTCATCCTTAGCCTTGTGTTCCCGAGGTCGGGATCGAACCGGAGTCTTGGGCACTGCGAGGCAGCGGCTCTACCTGCTGCGCCACTGTGTGTTCAAGTCCCTGGAATAGAATGGGATTGAGGTGGGGATCGGAAGGGCGTCAGATCTCCACTGGTGGGTGGACCCACCTGGACAGGTTCTCGATCCGGATGCCGTACTTGGTCTCCGTGTCCTTGATGCCCAACTTGATGCTGAACTCTTTATCCACCAGCAGGACGAAGGCCACCGCTCCAGAATCCGGCTTCACGTACGTGACGAAGGACTCTTTCACCGTCAACCACCTAGGGGCAAAGCACACGTCCACGAGTAACGGTGAGACCCCTGTCCTCACCCGCCCTGGCCCACCTACCCACGCCCTTCATCTCCATGGCTGCAACCTTCACACAAACCACCCTCCTCCCTTCCATTGACTCCATCTGCACTTCACGCTGCCTTGGCAAGGCCAACAATATAATCAAGGACCAGTCCTACCCCAGTCACTCCCTCTGCTCCCATCAGGCAAGAGATTTAGGCTACAGGCAAGAAGGGCCCGTTCCCGTGCTGTATGACCCTATGATTCCAGGACTATAACATGGTGACCTTGCTGGCGTGATTATCAAGTCTGATCCCATGAAAGTCAACGGACCTCGGGTTCACTTACCTCTTAGACCAGCGATAACAGACCTTGTTCCTGCCACAGCAGTTGAGCCCGGGAATTCGATGACCTCCCGAACGTTTCATTATAAAACCTTCCCTGCAAAGGAGAGGGATTCTGATCAATCTCCGTCAAACCAACGCACAAGTGGAACCAAGGCAAAGCACAAGATGCTTAGAAGGCTCAGGAAATTCGACATGTCCCCAACTACTCCAACCAACGCCCACAGATGCATCGTGGAAAGCATTTTATTGGGAATGCATCACAGCATGGTTTGGGAACAAGTCTCTCCACAAGAAATGAAAGAAAATGGTGGATGCAACCCAGGCCATCACGCAAACCAACCCCCCTTCCATTGACTCCATCTACACTTCACGCTGCCTCAGGAAGGCCACCAGCATAATCAATGAAAAGTCTCACCCTGGTCACCCCCTCTGCTCCCCTCTCCCATCAGGCACGAGGTACAGAAGTGTGAAAACACACACCTCCAGATTCAGAGACAGTTTCTTCACAGCTGTGATCAGGCAACTGAACCATCTTCTCACCAACTTGACCTCCCATCTACCTCATTGGAGACCCTCAGACTATCTTTAATCGGACTTTACTGGACTTTATCTTGCACTAAACATTATTCCCTTTATCCTGTATCTGTACACTGTGAGTGGCTCGATTGTAATCATGTGGTCTTTCTGCTGACTGGTTAGTAGGAAACGAACAAGTTTTTTTCTGTACCTCGGTACGCGGGACAATAAACTAAACTAAACTGAATAACCTCTTCCTCAATTTCAGCAAGATGAAGGAGTTAGTCATGGACTTCAGGAAGTGTGGTGGATTACACACCTGGTCTGTATCAAGACTTATCCCATCCTGATCATTCCTTCTTCTCCCCGCTCCCATCCGGCAGAAGGTACAGAAGTTTGAAAGCGTGCCCCACCAGACTCAGAAACAGCTTCTTCTCCTTTGTTATCAGGCCCTCATCTGTACCTTCACCTTTGCTCTACCTATTGTACTTGAGTTTGACTTGATTGTATTTGTCTATGGTATAAATCTGATCTGCTTGGATAGCAGGCAAATCAAAGCTTTTCACTGTACCTCGGTACACGTGACATTAATAAACGTAAACCTGAAGTGGAGACGGTCAAATGCTTCAGATTTGTAGGTGTAAATATCGCCAACAATATGCCTTGTTCTAACCACATTGACACTATGGCCCAGAAATCACACCAATGTCTTCCTCAGAAAATGAAGACAATTCTACGACGACTCTTACCAACTTCTACAGATGCACCACAGAAACCATCCTATCGGGATGCATCACAACTTGGTTTGGCAACAGCTTTGCCCAAGACCACAAGAAATCCCAGAGAGTTGTGGATGTAGCCCAGTCCATCACACAGACCAGACTCCCCACCATCAACTCCAACTACACTTCTTGCTGCCTCCAGAAAGCAGCCAACGTAATCAAGGACCGAGGTCATTCCTTCTTCTCTCCTCTCCCATCGGGCAGAAGATACAGAAGCTTGAAACCACGCACCATCAGACTCAGGAACAACTTCTTCCCTTCCGTTATCAGACTACTGAACGGTTGTCCCATAGGTAAAGGTGTAGTTCCGATCTTCCAATCTACTGCGATGTAGCCCTTGAACTTTTTTTATCTGCACTTTCTCTGCAGCCATAACATGGTACATTTTTCTCTCTATCTCGGTACATGTGATAATAATAAACCAATACCAATAGTGTCACTTACAGGCCCTTGTGTCCAAGATGGTGAATGAAGGAAAGCTGACTGACTCCAATAAATTCCATCTGTGGGAACAAACAAATGGGTCACCACCATGGTCTTCTTTGGCACTACATTAGTAGTGAGGAAGTCATGTAGCAGCTTAATAAGACTTTGGTTAGGCCACATATGGAGCGGTTTAATTTAGTTTAGTGATGCAGAGCGGAAACAGGCCCTTCGGCCCTCCAATGATCACCCCTTCACACTAGCACTATCCTACAGACTAGGAACACTTTACAATTTTACAAACCTGTACGTCTTTGGAGGAAACCATAACACCCGGAGAAAGCCCACAAGATCACGGGGAGAACATACAAATTCCATACAGACAGCCCCCCGTAGTCAAGATCAAACTCAGGTCTCTAGTGCCGTGAGGCAGCCACTCTACCACTGCGCCATATTGCCCCCCTTAAAAGGCAAGTGTGGTCACCCCATTACAGGAAGAATGTGGAGGCTTTGAAGAGGGTGCAGAGGAGTACGAAAATCACCCATCCTTTTTCTCTAGCAATGCTGCCTGAACACTGAGTTACTCCTGCACTTTGCGACTCTCTTCAGAGGTTGCACAAACTTGGATTGTTTTCCTTGGAGCGCGGAGGTTGAGGGGAGGCCTGATGGAAGTGGATGTGGCCTAACCCAAGTCTTGTGAAGCTGCACAGTGACTTCTCACCATTTTACCCGTCGGAGAGCAGAGGACTTCAGGCACTCTGGCAGAACTTACCATGGCGTGGTAGTTGCGGTACATGGCCATCTTCAGGAGCTTGGTCAGGTAGTCCTCCAGCTGTTTCTGTGAATGCAAGAGAAAACCTTCACAAAGGAGAAGTGCGGACCAGTGATTCAGACAAAGAGAGAAAATCGCCGGAGACACTCAGCCAGAGCACCCGCAGGAAACCCACGTGGTCACAGGGAGAAAGTGCAAACTCCACACACACACACACACACACACACACACACACACACACACACACACACACACACACACACACACACACACACACACACACACACACACACACACACACACACAGCACCCTAGGTCAGGATCGAACCCAGGTCTTTGCCACCTTAAGGCAGCGACTCTACCAGCTGCGCTACCCTGGTCTGTAATGGTTTCTAGTAGTCTAGTTTCTGGTACCTGCCTCCCCGCACACGATCTCCCACTCCCCTGGTCTCCTCCCCTCTCCCGGTCTCCCCCCTGTGCTCCCCTCCTCCTGTCTCCCCCACCATCTCCTCCCGCCTACCCCACTCCCTGGTATCCCACCCCTCCATCTCCCAGCCTCCTCCTGCCCGCTGCCTCCGATCCCCTGGTCTCCTCTCCTCCCCACGTACAGCAGACTCAACTTGCCCCTGGCTCCCGTTCCTCCACTACCCCCCCCCCCCCCCCCCCCCCCGATCTCATTCCGCCCCTCCCAGTCTATCCCCCACCCATGGTCTCCCCTCCCCCCACCCCGGTCTCCTCCCCCCTCCCCCCTCCCCCCTGGTGGGTGGTGCCCGGTGGGTGGTGCCCGGTGGGTGGTGCCCGGTGAGTGGTGCCCGGTGCCACCCATACCCGGCGGCTGGAGATCTGCTCCTCGCGCACGATGTGGTCCGAGCTCCGGGGGAGAGAGGGCATGGTCCGCGGCTCCCCCTGCTTCACCGTCTGTCGCCGCACCGTGAACCTGGCGGGAGGGAGAACACAGTGAGTCTCCAGAGAAACCTGATTCTTCAGGTTTTTTAAATTTTGAACACCTTGTTCATGTAATCATGGCATCGACTGTGGCACAAGTGTTTGATCATTATTCAAATGGCATCAAATTATTCAATGGACACTCCCCACCCCCTCCGACACTCCCTGACACCCACTCTCCCCAGGGCCCATGGTTACTCTCCCCATCATCGACTCCCTCCACCCCATCACTGACTCTCTCCAATACCGACAATCCCCAGTAACGCCTCCCTCTATAACTCACGGGCACGTCCCGTCACACACACAGGCAGACAGACAGGGAGACAGAGAGAGGGAGACAGAGAGATGGAGACAGAGAGATGGAGACAGAGAGACGGAGACAGAGAGACGGAGACAGAGAGATAGAGACACAGAGACAGAGAGACAGAGAGGTATATATATTTGCTGGATATATATATATATATATATATATATATATATATATATATATATATGGGCTGGATGGAGGCTTCCATTTAGGTTATTATTGTCATGTGTACCGAGGTACAGTGAAAAGGTTTTTTCTTGCATGCTATCCAGTTAGCGGAAAAACTATAGATGATTCCACTTGAGCCATCCATAGTGTAGAGATATGTGATAAAGCAAAATACTAAAAGCTGGAAGAACAAGGAACTGAATCGGAGAGGGGTGAACTCCTTTAAAGGAGGCACATGGTGAGATTTTGTCGTGGAGCAGTAGAGGCAACAAGGAAAGGTTGAAGCGTGATCTTGCAAACCAGGCGATTTCTTAGTAGTTAAGGATGGTTATTTAGAATCAGGAAAGTGTCCTCATTTCCAGAACAACCTGCTCTTCAACTTCATACATGGAGAAGCAGACAAACTAGTTACTCCGCTTCTACTGGGTGTGAACAGCTTCTGTGGGAAACATAACTCCCCGAAACATCACCTCTCTGTGTTTTCCAGAGATGCTGCCTGACCCACTGAGTTACTCCAGCAGTTTGGGTTTTATTTTTGTAAACCAGCACCTGTAGTTCCTTGTTTCTAAATAATTACACGCTGCCTTGGCAAGGCCGCCAGCATAATCAAGGACTAGTCTCACATTGATCACTCCCTCTTCTCCCCTCTACCATCAGGCAAGAGGTACAGAAGTGTGAATATGCAAATTCCAGATTCAGGGAGTTTCTTCCAAAGAACCTATATCTTTAGTTTCTTCCTAGATGTTAGCAGGCAACTGAACCATCCTATCACTAGCCAGAGAGCAGCCTCTGAGCAACCATCTACCTCATTACAGACCCACAGACTATTTTTAATCGGACTTTACTGGACTTTATCTTGCACTAAACGTTATTCCCTTTATCCTGTATCTGTACACTGTGCATGGCTTGATGACATCAGTCTGAAGAAGGGTTTCGGCCCGAAACGTTGCCTATTTCCTTCGCTCCATAGATGCTGCCTCACCCGCTGAGTTTCTCCAGCACTTTTGTCTACCTTCGATTTTCCAGCATCTGCAGTTCCTTCTTAAACACTTGTAATCATATATAGAGTTTTCACTGACTGGATAGCACTCAAAAAAGTTTTTTTCTGTACCTCGGCAACGTTGACAATAAACTAATCTAGACATTGACTTCTCCAATTTTAAGTAATACTTCTCTCTTTCCCCTGCCCCACTCCAGTCAGCACCATCTCTCTCCCACCATCACCCTCCCCTGTACACTCATCCCCCAGATGATTCCCTCCCTCCCCCCATCCCCTTCCACCCATACCCCTCCCTCCGGCTTTACATCACCTCTTTGCTTCCTCATTTCATTTCTCCCCCTATCTGACACCCTTTTTGTCTGCTTTCCACCCCCAGCCTTAGTCACGTACTCCACCCATCTACCCATCACCCCCCCCTCACCTGTATCCACCTATCAATTCTCCCTCATTCTCCATCAGTCAGAAGAAGGGTCCTGACCCGAAACGTTACCTGTTCATTCCCTCCACAGACGCTGCCTGACACACTGAGTTCATCCAGCACTTCACATCCAGGTTTGCTCAGGATTCCAGCGTTTGCAGTTTGTTGTGTCTCTGCCCAGTTTGTCACCATACCTCTAACAACCCACACCCCCTCCCCCCTCCTAGACTCCCACCTATTTCTCCCCTCACCCTCCTCCTACAATCCTTCATCTGGCTTCACAATTTGCATCTCTTCAAAGCATCTGTCTCGCACCTTCTGGTTTTATCTCTGGCCTTTGTCCAAACCACCTGCCTATAAAACCCCCCCTCACCTTTGTCCACCTTTTACCTGCCACGCATTGTCCTGCCCCTCCTCTCTCCCAGCTTTAACCCCCCCCCCCCATAATCAGCCTGAAGAAAGGTTCTGACCCAAAACGCCATCTATCCATGTTCTCCAGGGATGCTGCCTGACCCACTGAGTTACTCCAGCATTTTGTGCCTTTTTTTTAATCGTAAACAGTCATCTACAGTTCCTTGTCTCTACGTTTAGTGATTTTTGAAGTTAGAGACTCAAGGAACTGCAGATGCTGGTTTACAAAATAAGACACAAAGTGCTGGAGTAACTTCACTGAAGAAGGGTCCCGACCCAACGTCACCTATCCACGTTCTTCAGAGATGCTTACTAATTCACTGATATTCCAGCACTTTGTGTCTACTTATGCAAACCGACATCTGCAGTTTTTAGTGCCTCTAACTTAAAAAAAAAAAAAGCTTAAACGTAGAAACAAGGAACTGCAGGTGCTGGTTTACAAAAAAAGACACAAAGTGCTGGCGTTACTTCAGTCTGACCCGAAACATCACCTATCCATGATCTCCAGAGGTGCTGCCTGACTCGCATAGTTACTCTGACACTTTGTGTCCTTTTTTGTAAACCAGCATCTGTTGTTCCTTGTTTCTGCATCAGTCACCAGACCCTGCTCCCCTGTTTAGTGCGTCCAAAATCTCCATCCTTGCTATTTCCCACAGCAGCCACATTCTCTACAACTCACTCAGTTAGCAAGGAGAAGGGAATTATAGAGGAGGGGAGGTAGCGGGGGCAGGGACCTCTGTTCGGATCCTGCTCCGGGTTTTGCATTTACCCCCTCCTGTTGGGATATGGGGGACAGGTGCCGGCTCTCCGGGTTTTACTTTACCTTCGAGTCGGGATCGGAAGGCGGAGCAGAGCTTTATAGCGAAGAAGTTCTCGGTGTAGTTCCTGAAAGTGTTTGAATTTCCTCTTAACCCTCCAGTTGAACTCTCCATGTGTCAGTTCAATGGTGTAAATGTTGGGACTTGGCACCTGCACAGAAATGAGAGCATTAGTTGGAAGGTCCAGCTACATTCCAAAGTCGCCCAGGAATGGGGGGTGATCGAAGGAGGTGGGAGAGCATGGCGCTCCCTCAATACAGCTCCTCCCACAGTGAACACTACCTCAGTACAGCCCCTCCCATTGTGTGGTGATCCCTCAGTACAGCCCCTCCCACAGTGCGGCATTTCCTCAGTACTGCCCCTCCCAGTGTGGCACTCACTCAGTCCTGACCCTCTACAAGATCACACCTCAGCCTCCTGCGTTCCAAGGAATAAAGTCCCAGCCTGCCCAACCTCTCGTCTTAGCTCAGGCCATCCAATCCTGGCAACATTGCTGTAATTCTTTGCACTCTTTCAGCATATGGTCTCTTTCCTGTAACAGGCTAACCCAAATCAACACAATACTTCATGTACGGCCTCACTAATGACAAGTCTGAAGAAGGGTCTGAACCCGAAAACGCCACCTATCCATGTTCTCCACAGATGCTGTCTTACCCGCTGAGTTACTCCAGCATTTTGTGTCTCTCTTTGGTATGCACCAGCATCTGCAGTTCCTTCCTAAACATTGTTATTAACCAGTCTGAAGAAGGGGTCTCGACCCAAAACACCACCTATCCATGTTCTCCAGAGATGCTGCCTAACTTGCTGAGTTACTCCAGCACTTTGTGTTGTGATTCTTTTCCCCAACTCCCTTTGCTCCATTCTCTCACCTTCCTCGTGGATGTGAAACGTTCGACATCCACCACATGGGCTTTGATGGGGGCTCCGGTGATGTAGACCTGGACGTCGGCCTCCTTGAAGCCTTTGGTCGTGTAGACAGCTGAGAATGGGATCTGGGCACCATCTGAAGCACAAGAAACAATGGCTTTAACACAACGCGGACCAGTCCTCTCCGGCCAAGGTCACCTGTAGCCTACCCTCTGCTCAGGAAAGTAGAAACAGGGAACTGCAGGTGGTGGTTTACAAAAGAAAACACAAAATGCTGGAGTAACTCAGCTGGTCGGGCAGAATATCTGGAGAACATGGATTGGCGGCGTTTCGAGTCAGGACTCTTCTTCAGATCTCCTTGCACGACCCTTCAGAAGGATCTCGACCCAAAGCATAACCGATCCATGTTCTCCAGACCCGCTGAGTTACTCCAGCTCTTTGCGTCTTGAAAGGATACTGAAACAAGATTCAATAGGAGCCTTCAAAACGGAACTGGGGAAATTCACAAGGTCATGGAGTGAGAACCAGGAAGTAGGACCAATTATAGACCATAACAAAGGGCCAGTGTTAGAACTCTAGGGGCTAGTGGAATTATGGGATATGGGGCGAAGGCAGGCACAGGTTATTGATTGGGGATGATCAGCCACGATCACAATGAATGGCGGTGCTGGCTCAAAGGGCCGAATGGCCTCCTCCTGCACCTATTTCTATGTATCTATGTAACTGATTGGAGCTAAGGGTCAGAATAAAAGGACGTGCCTTTAGGAGGAATCTGTTTATTTACAGGGTGGTAAATCTGTGGAATTTCTTGTCAGAGATGGCGGTCATTGGGTATTTTTAAAGCGGAGATTGACAGATTCAAGATAAAGAAGGGCGTCGATGGTTATGGACAGGAGAATGGGGTTGAGAGGGAAAGATAGATCAGCCATGATTGAATGGCAGAGTAGACTCAATGGGTCTAATGGGGCTCCTATGACTTAAGAGCGATGACTGCCTGGAAGTGGAAGGTTGCTCACCAGGTGCCCTTGTCCCGACGGTGGTGTCAATGTCCGTCTCATCTCCCTCCAGATAGAGCTCATTGGTGTCCAACTTCTCCATCACTTGGCTGAGGTCCTCGGCTACACCCTTCAGTGGCGATGATCGGTGCAAGGACTCCTGCTGTCGCTGAGACATGGCGAACACTAGCACCCAGGCTCCCGCCTGCCAGCCTGTGAATGAAGGAAGAATGGTCAATGCCTCTGGCAACCAACACAACGGGGGCCAAAGAAGGAGCGTTCACGTCGCGGTCCCCGTCAGGCTTTACACCTGCGAATCCTTCTACCACGATACACTAATGCCCCTGTCCCACTTAGGAAACCTGAACGGAAACCTCTGGAGACTTTGCGCCCCACCCAAGGTTTCCGCTACCTGCAACCTCCGGCAACCACCTTCAACTAGCATCGCAACCAGCTTCGACTAAAAAATTACCGATTTTTAAAACGGCAACCTATTTTCAGTCGCGGCCGGTTTTGAATTTTTTGAAATAATCGCCGAAACATAGAAGAAGCGGAAACCACTTTCGACCATTAGGGAGACTGACAAAAACCTCCGGGAACTGCACGGAAACCTTGGGTGGGGCGCAAAGTCTCCAGACGTTTCCGTTCAGGTTTCCTAAGTGGGACAGGGGCATAACTAACCAACTGTAACATGAAAGTGTACAACCCGGCCCAAGATGTTGGCAAGCTACAATGCCGCAAGCAAGGGTCCTTTTTAGGACCAGCACTGACAGTCATCTCAGCCAACATTGAAGGCCTTTCAGCAACCGAGCAACATCTCCTGGCTGATGCCTGCTCAAGAAATGAATATGATATACATTGCGTACACAAAACACATCGAGGAGTTGCAAGTACCTGCCCAAAAAAAACCCCCCAACACAACAGGTCCCTGGGACTTCATATCAGAGAGGTCCCTAGTCTAATATTTAATCCAAATCCAAAGCCTTCTGCAACCAACACAACAGGGATCACATATCAGAGAGAGGATCCCAGTCTAATATATCATCTAACCACAAACAGTATTTATAGGAGGCTTGGACAGGTACATGGACAGGAAAGGTTTAGAGGGACCCGCTGAACACCTTCGCTCAGTCCGCCTTGGTCTAGCTGATCTCCTGGTTGCCAAACATTTTACCTCCCCTTCCCATTCCCATACTGACCTCTCTATCCTGGGCCTCCTCCACTGTCAGAGCAACGCCAAACGCAAATTAGAGGAACAGACGTCCATGCATTTTGTTTCTGATCACTACTCCAGGCAGAGAAAGCTCCCAAGCTCATCGGAATGCAAATAATGTGATGACATGTCACTCTCCGCTTTAAATGATGGTCACCATTGGCAAGGTGTAGCCCCAATGACATTCCCAACACCTGCCCGTCAAAGATAAAACCTGCCCGCTGGAGCGGCAGTGTAGTTGTTGCCTGACAGCACCAGAGAGCCGGGTTTAATCCTGACTATGGAAGCTGTCTGTACAGAGTTTGCACATTCTACCCATGATTGCGTGGATTTTTTGCAGGTGCTTCGGTTTCCTACCACACTCCAAACACGTGTTGGTTTGTAGACTGATTGGTTTGGTAAAATTGTAAATTGTCCCTAGTGTGTGGAGGATAGAGCGGGTGTACGGGGTGATCGCTGGTATGTGCGGGCTCGATGGACCAAAGGGATGTTTCCGTGCTGTATCTCTAAACTCAACGAGACTAAACTAAACTGAGATCGAGTAATTCTCTGTGTCTGGTAGTACTGCCTACGTTCTAGTTCCATGTCTCCCTGTGTTTCTCTTACAGATTTCTAGCATATGCAATATTTTGCTTTTGTTCCCTTACTGCCATCAACAGCATCTTTATTGAAAGATGCATGGAAACAGGCCCCTCTACCCCAGAGTCTTACACACTGGGGAGCTGTTTACCGAGGCCAACCTACAAACCCGCACGTCTTTGGGAAACGGGACCACCCGGAGGAAACCCACGCGGTCACAGGGAGAATGTGCAAACTCCATACAGACAGGTACCCGAGGTCAGGATTGAACCCATGACTCCGGCGCTGTGAGGCAGAGGCTCTACCCACTAGTTGGGCCATAAACATTTATGTGTTTGCAAGAGGTTAATCTGTTGCAATGAGTTTGGCCGGATGCCTCGTAATGACTGATGAATCACTGGTACCTGCGTGTACCATTCACCTGGGCTGGAGCTGATAACACAGGCTTTCATCAGTTGCTAACCAATGCATAATATTGGAATTACACCTATTTCTCAGCAAAAAAAAACCCCACATGTCTCAAAGAGTTTACTTTATAGGTTTAGTTTAGCTTTAGGTTTATTATTGTTATGTGTACAGTGATAGAGTCAGAGTCATAAAGCATGGATACAGAACTTGCTCACATCTACCAACATGTCCCATCTGCCAGTGCTTGGTTCATATCCTTTAAACCTGTCCTATCTCTGTACCCGTCTGAATGTTTCTTAGACGTTGCGATAGTACCTGCCTCAGCTACCTCCTCCGGCGGCTCGTTCCATGCATCCACCACACTTTGTGTGAAAACGCTACCCCTCAGGTTCCTATTAAGTCTTTCCCCCTTCACCTTAAACCTCTGTCCTCTGGTTCTCGACCTTTGTTACACATGCTATCCAATCAGATCAGATACAGGTCCAACACCGATTTTTCAGCATCACGGTCTGGCACCTCCTTAAATCCGGACACATTTACGAGAGCTCACAAAATCCATCCCTCCCCCCTCCCCCCCCTCCCCCCGGAGGAGATCCCCCGAAAATGTGGTGGCTAGGCTGGGTGGGGCAGCCGATCCCGACCTTAGAGACTTCTGCGGCCGATTGGCGGGTTGAATTTGCCCCCTGCAGCCGGGTCTCTGGAACTCCAGCCCGGCCGGAGCAGGCAGATATGTTCCCATAGCCGACTTCCGTGGCTGAATTTGCAGGCGGTTATTATAGCCACTCAGCGGACTAGGCACACCGTTCCGGTACCGTTGGACTCCTTTTGGTGGCCGTGACCTTTGTTGGTCCGCCAAAGCGGATAATCCAGAAAGGCTCTGGAACCAAGGGTGGCGGAAAATCGGTGATGGACCTGTAATACCGTGCATAAATACAATCAAGTCAAGCTCAAGTATTGGGGTAGAGCAAAGGGGAATATACAAAGTGTTGAATATAGTTCTCAGCATTGTTGCGCATCAGTTCCATAGACAAAGTCCAATGTCCACAATGGGGTAGAGGTGAATCGGGCAGTACCCGTGCTTATGGAAGGACCGTTCAGAAGCCATTCGGCCCTCCTCGTCCATGCAGATCAAGATGCTTAATGGAGTTATGTGTAGCAAGGAACTGCAGATGTTGGTTTAAATCAAAGATAGACACAAAATGCTGGAGTAACTCAGAGGAATAGGCAACATCTCTGGAGAAAAGTAATGGGTGACGTCTCGGGTCAAGACCCTTTTTCAGAGTGATAACTTGCCCACACCTAACTTGCCCACACCTGGTCAATATACCTCTAAACCTTTCCTGTGAATGTACCTGTTACTTCACTTGCCTCTACCACTTACTCTGGCAGCTCGTCCCATACACACACACAAAATTGTTCCTCGGATCCCTCTTGCAACTTCCCCCTCTCACTTCATCCAGTGGATAGAATGGATGTGGAGAGGATGTTTCCACTAGAGGGAGAGTCTAGGACCAGAGGCCGTAGCCTCAGAATAAAAGGATGTATCTTTAGAAAGATGAAGAGGAAATTCTTTGATTAGTAAGCCTGTCAAAAGTTATGGGAAGAAGGCCAGAGAATGGAGTTGAGAGGGAAAGATAGGTCAGCCGTGATTTGACTTGATGGGTCGAATGACCTAATTCTGCTCCTATAACTTATGGAATGCACACTCGTCGGTTGCCTCCAACATACAAAACCCATTTGTTTTGCCTCATATGTAATCTCTAGTGTAACAGCTGCCATAAGTTCCTCCTTTCCATTTATTTCCTCCTTTTGGGCTTGTATTCAGTGCTCTCCACCATGTAGACAGATGCAAACTTTCTCTGTCGTTTCCTTATTTCCTATTACTAATTCCCCCGTCTCAGCTATCCGGGGCCTATGTAACTTCTACAAACCTCTTCCTCTTCATATTCTTGCTGAAGCTTCTGTCAGCCTGTGTCCCATCTCTCCCGTTCTCTACACTCTAACTTTTTAATCTTTCTTATACTCCTCCTTCATTGGTCTTCAATCAGCTCTAAGTAAGGACACGAAGTACTGGAGTAACTCGGATGGTCAGGCAGCATCTCGGGCGGTCAGTTGATGCAGCGGTAGTTGCTGCCTTACAGCGCCAGAGACCAGGACTCGATCCTGACTACGAGTTTGTAGGTTCTCCCAATCAACCCTGGGTTTTCTCTGGGTGCTCCGGTTTCCTCCCACACAACAAAGCCACACAGGTTTGCAGGTTAATTGGCTTCAGTAAAATTGTCCCTAGTTTGCCGTTAGGTCATAAATGATAGTAGAATTAGGCCATTTAGTCTACTCTGCCTTTCAATCAAGGCTGACCCATCTTTCCCTCCGAACCCCATTCTCTTGCCTTCTCCAAATAACATCTGACACCTGAACTAAACAAGAATCTATCTATCTCCGCCTTAAAAGTATCCACTGACTTGGTCTCCACAGCCTTCTGTGTGAAATAATTCCACAGATTCACCACCCTCTGACTAAATAAATTTCTCCTCATCTCCCTCCAAAGAGAACATCCTTTAATTTTGAGGCTGTGCCCCCTGGACCAAGACACTCCCACTAGTGGAAACATCCTCTCCACATCCACTCTATCCAAGCCTTTCATTATTGTGTATGTTTCATAGATAATAGTAAATAGGTGCAGGAATAAGCCCCCCTCATTCTTCTAAACTCAGTCTGTGTGCAGGATAATGTTAGCGTGCGGGGTTATGGATGGTCGGCACAGACCTGGTGGGCTGAAGGGCCTGTTTCCACTCTATCTTTAAACTAAACTAAACTAAAATCTCTGGAGAATATGGATGATGTTTGGGGTCGGGACCCTTCTTCAGACTCTGAGCTGCAGCTGTTCATTGATCCTTTAATAGTTATTTGACTGGCAGACAAGCCTCAGCTGTGCGAGGGGGGTGGGGGGTACGAGCTCTGGAATTCTCTCCCTAAATCCTTCTCGTTCTCCATCTACACCTCTTGTCCTGATATTTCCAGCTGGATTCATTCCTGCTTATTCCATAACACAGGGAAAATACAGCACAGGAGCAGGTATGAAGAGCATCACCTATCCATGTTCTCCAGACCCGCTGAGTTACTCCAGCACTTTTTTTCCAGCAGGAGTCAGTCTTTGGTCCACAATGTCAGTGCCGAATATGATGCCATGCTAAACTAATCTCCTCTGCCTGCACATGATCCATATCACTCCATTCCCTGCATATCTAAAAGATTCTTAAATTCCACTATCGTATCTGCTTCCACCAACACCCCTGGCAACACGTTTCAGGCCCCCACAACTCTGGGTAAAAAATCTTTCCCCGCACATCTCCTTTAAACTTTGCCCCTCTCTTGTTAATGCTATGCCCACTAGTCTTTGACATTTCCATCCTGGCCAAAGGTCGGGTGTCATGGTACACCAGTCATTGAAAGTAGGAATGCAGGTGCAGCAGGCAGTGAAGAAAGCAAATGGTATGTTAGCATTCATAGCAAAGGATTTGAGTATAAGAGCAGGGAGGTTCTACTGCAATTGTACAGGGTCTTGGTGAGACTACACCTGGAGTATTGCGTACAGTTTTGGTCTCCTAATCTGAGGAAAGACATTCTTGCCATAGAGGGAGTACAGAGAAGGTTCGCCAGACTGATTCCTGGGATGGTAGGACTTTCATATGAAGAAAGACTGGATAGACTCGGCTTGTACACGCTAGAATTTAGAAGATTGAGGGGGGATCTTATAGAAACTTACAAAATTCTTAAGGGGTTGGACAGGCTAGATGCAGGAAGATTGTTCCCGATGTTGGGGAAGTCCAGAACTAGGGGTTACCCAATCTGTAGAAATGGAGGGATCTCCATAATACACAGCAAGCCCTAATATTGCTTCTGTGAACCAAAACTCAATAATTACAGTTGATGGATATCTGAAGTAAAGATAGAAAGATCTGGGCACACACGCCTCGTGCCAAGCAGCAGTCAGTCTGAAGAAATATCGCCTGTCCATTTACCACCATAGATGCTGCCTGACCTGATGAGTTCCTCCAGCACTTTGTGTTTAGTCCAGCATGGAAACAGGACCTCCAATTCCGCACCGACCATCGATCACCCGTTCACACTAGTTTTATGTGATCCCACTTTCTCATCCACTCCCTACACACTCGGGTGCAATTTACTATAGCCAACTATACTACAAACCCGCAAGTCTTTGAGATGTGGGAGGAAACCGGAGCACCTGGAGGAAACCCACGTGATCACAGGGAGAATGTGCAAACTCCACACAGACAGGTCAGTTTTTGCTGAAGATTCCAGCATCTGCAGTGGAACATGGAAAGGTGAAGTTTCAGGTCAGGACCCTTCTTCAGAATATGTAATTTATATAATTTATTATGTCACAATATTTTAATAATTCAAACTAAATAATTTAATTTAACGTCATATATGATAATAATTTATAAATGAATAAATAATATTCATTTATGTCTGAAGAAGGGTCCCGACCCAAAATGTCACCTATCGATGTTCTCCAGAGATGCTGCCTGACTTAAGTTACTCCAGCACTGTGTCTTCCTTTGGTAACCAGCACCTGCAATTTCTTCTTATTATACACTGTTGGACTTTATCTTGTACTAAACATTAATCACTTTACCCTGTATCTATACACTGTGGGCGGCTTGATTGTAATCATGTATAGTCTTTCCGCTGACTGGTTAGCGTGCAACAATAAAGTATGTCTCTGTGCCTCGGTACACATGACGCTAAACTAAACTAAACATTCCCTTGGAACAACTGCAATAAAACTGCCAGGACATAACTTAGCTCGGGAGCGATCTGGCACTTAGTGATGGGCTACATGGATTCTGTGGAAGTACAAATCTTCCTGTGGTCAGAGCAGGTCGGAATTATCATTCAGAATCCAGATAAGTAAGTAACTAAGTAAGTAAAGTATCCTTTATTGTCATTCAGACCTTCTGGTCTGAACGGAATTTGCCTTAGGCAACAAAAAGCTCATCACTGTACCTCGATACATGTGACAATAAACTAAACTACACAAAAGTAAACTGTCATTGTTAGATGTGTTCAAGAAGGAACTGCAGATGCTGGAAAATCGAAGGTACACAAAAATGCTGGAGAAACTCAGCGGGTGCAGCAGCATCTATGGAGCGAAGGAGATAGGTAACGTTCCGGCCCGAAACGTTACCTATCTCCTTCGCTCCATAGATGCTGCTGCACCCGCTGAGTTTCTCCAGCATATTTGTGTACCTGTCATTGTTAGATGCCTGACTCTCGTTGCCCTGTCCTTGTGGCAGGAGCAGGAAGTTGGAACCTTGACAGAAGGAATATTTCTTGGGATCTTGAGATCCAAATCCTGTGGGGCTCCAGGCCCTGCTTCCCAATCCTTGCTCCTGCTGCTTTACTACTTGTAGGAGAATCGGGCACCGATCACACCACACCTCAGATACACTATACAGATCCACAACCAGAACAGTTGATGTATTCAACAAGTCCAATTGTGCCACAGTTTACCAGCAGCTTGCAGACTATGCTCACCAACTCATTCTTTAGTTTGGTTTAGTTTAGAGATACAATGGAAACAAGCCATTCGACCCGCCGAGCCCAGGCCGACCAGCAAACATCCCGCGCACTAACACCATCTTACACACTAGGGACAATTTACAATTTACCAAAGCCAATTTACCTGCCTCGGCAAGGCCAGCAGCATAATCAAGGATGGGTCGCACCCCTCTTCTCCCCTCTCCCATCGGGCAAAAGGTATAGAAAGGCCGAGGCCGTGCTGACTATTGATCACCCGTTTCACACTAGTTTAAGTCATCCCACTTTCTCATCCACTCCCTACACACCAGGAGCAATTTACAGAGGGCCAATTAACCTACAAACCCACACGTCTTTGAGATGCGGGAGTAAACCAGGGCACCCGGAGGAAACCCACACAGTTACAGGGAGAACGTGCAAACTCCACACAGACAGCACACAAGGTCAGGATGGAACCCGGGTCTCTGGCACTGTGAGGCAGCAGCTCTACCACCTGCACCACTGACTCCCTCCTCTCTCTGACCCATGTTATGATACTGGGGGGAGAGCTGCACAGGGAGGCAATCGGTCCATCGTCTGAGCTCAGGAACCCTCCTATCAGCCCAGCGCACGATTCCATCACACTATCCCACAACACCAGCGACAGTTCAAAGAACATAGAACGGTACAGCATCGGAACAGGTCCTTCGGCTCACAATGTCTGTGCCAAACATGATGCCCAAGTTAAACTAATCTACTCTGCCTGCACTTGCTCCACATCCCTCCATTCCCTCCACTTCCATGTGCCTATCCAAACATCTCTAAGGACAGCACAGCAGTAGAGCTGCTGCCTCACATAGCCAGAGACCCGGGTTTGATCCTGACCTCGGGTGATGTCTGTGTGGAGTTTGCACGTTCTCCCTGTGACCACGTCGGGTGCTCCGGTTTCCTCCCACAACCCAAAGCGATGCAGGTTTGTAGGATAATTGGGCCTCTGTAAATTACCCTGAGTGCGTAGGGAGTGGATGAGAAAATATGATGACATCTGTATAGAACTACCATTATCTGCCTCCACCACCACCACTGGCAGTGCACTGCAGGTCCCCACCACCCTCTGCATAAATACTTGCCCTGCACATCTCCTTTCAACTTTGCCCTTTTCACCTTTAAGCTATGACCTTTAGTAGTTGTCATTTCCACCCAGGAGAAAAAGGTTGTAACTGTCTACCCTATCTATCCCTCTCATAAGTTTAGAAACTTCTATCAGGTCTCCCCAGAGCTTCTGACATTCCAGAGAAAACAATCCGTGGCATTACGGAGAAAGGGGGCAGGGAATGGGACTAAAGGGATTGCAGGACTGGGAGCCAGCATGCACCCCAATGGGCTGAATGGCCTCTTTTGGTGCAGTACGTCATGATATCAAAAGGACACAAAGTGCTGGAGTAACTCAGCGGGTCAGGCAGCTTCTATGGAGAACATGGAGAGGTGACGTTGGGGGTCGGAACCGTTCTTCGGTACGATGGGGGGGGGGGGGGGAGGGAAGAAAGCTGGGATAGAGGAGGGGCAGGACAAAGCGTGGCAGGTAATAGATGGACACAGATCGGGTGGGAGGGGGGGAGATAGGCAGATGGTTGGGAGAAAGGCCAGAGACAAAAGCAGGTGTGAGAGAAGGATTGAAGGGTTGCAAATTGTGAGGTCACTCCGCTATGCCACGTTCTCCAGAGATGCTGCCTGACCCGCTGAATTACTCCAGTCCTTTATCTGTAATCTAGCATCTGCAGTTCCTTGTTGCTGCAAATTGTGAGATCAGTATTTATTCCATAAACCACCTCACTGCAATAAACCACCTGGCGTAATTTAGCTGCTATCTTTCGTAAGGTCGTTTCACCGACTGCAAACAGTTTAGGGATACAGGAGATTACGAAAGTCATTGTGAAAAGGGAGTTCTTGTTTTGTACTCTGTTCTCGAACACCCTCACCTACTCCCTCTGGCATTTAAGGTTACACAGGCTGCCTCGCTGCACTCAAACCCTGGAGGAGGGACCATCTTTAGACTTTAGAGATACAGCGCTTTAGGGAAACAGGCCCTTCGGCCCACCGAGTCCGTGCCGACCATCGATCGCCACATACACTAACCTGCACACACTAGGGACAATGTTCCAACTAACCAAAGCCATTTAAACCACAAACCTATATGTGTGGGAGGAAGCTGGAGCACACGGGGAAATCCTACACGGTCACAGGGAGAACTTGCAAACTCTGTACAGACAGCACCCATAGACAGGATCAAACCCGGGTCTCTGGCGCGGAGAGGTGTCAACTCTACCACTGACACCCTGTGAAGGTGCAACTCTCAGTCTGTGGAGGTGAAGGCACATCATCACCTCTACTTTGTTAAACATTTTTGCAGAGATTCAGCAAGTCACCAAATACTGGAACAAAGCTCCACAGATGCAGTGAAGAAAGAACCCTAACTGGTTGCATCACGGCCTGGTACGGCCATTTTTACGAGGATGTTGCCAGGACTTGAGGGCCTGAGCTACAGGGAGCGGTTGGGAAGGCTAGGACTTCAGTCCTTGGAACTCCATTTATATAGTGCCTTAAATATGGTGACCATTCCCAAGATAATTGATAGAATGATTGTTTATGATATGTACATAGAAATTTAGAAAGGAGGTGAAGGGTGATCTTATAGAGGTGTATAAAATCGCAGGGAATAGATTGGGTGAATGCACAGAGTCTTTTACCCAGGGTAGGGGAATCAAGAACCAGAGGTACACAAAAATGCTGGAGAAACTCAGTGGGTGCAGCAGCATCTATGGAGCGAAGGAAATAGGCAACGTTTCAGGGAAAAAAAACTCTCCGTCATCTCCGCGCATTCCATTCTCTAGGCCTTCACCCTCTAAACAAAATCCATCTCAAGAACCAGAGGACAATGGTTTGAGGTGAGAGACGAAAGATTTAATAGGAAGTTGAGGGGCAACATTTTCACATAAAGGGTAGTTGGTTTATGGAATGAGCTGCCAGAGGAGGTAGTTGAGGCAGGCACAAAAACAACATTAAAAGACATTTGGACAGGTACATGGATAGGACAGCTTTAGAGGGATATGGGCCAAACGCAGTCATGTGTGTCTTGTGTTGATTGAGTAGCTTGGCCAGCATGGGCACGTTGGGCTGAAGGACCTGTTTCGTTGTTGTATGACTTCATGACTGTATGTCTCGAATTGCAATTCACAGGAAAGCAAGAGGCTGCAGAAAGTGGTGGCCTCAGGCCAGCCCATCACAGGCACAGCCCTCCCCACCATCGAAGGCATCGACACCAGGCGCGGCCTCAAGAAGACGGCGTCTATCATCAAGGATCCCCACCATCTGGGCCGTGCCTTTTTCTCACTGCTACTGTCGAGCAGGAGGTACAGAAGCCTGAAGTCTCACACCGGCAGGTACAGGAACAGATACTTTCCTGCAACCATCAGGTTATTGAACCGACCCGCACGACCCTAATCCTACCTCGGCAACGGCCTACCTCTTGCACTACTGTGTACCTGTTTTCTAATTGTGTATTTTTGCACTAATGTTTTTTTTTACAGTTATTCTTTTAACTGTCTTGTCGAATGAGTGTGTAAATATTGCATAATGTATCTATAATTGAGTGTTGTCTGGGTCTCTGTGCCTGTGATGCTGCTGCGAGCAAGGATTTCATTGTACCTGTAGCTCACCGTACTTGTGTAAATGACAATAAACTCCACTTGACTCGGGGAGACGGTGAGAGGCATAGATAGGGTAGACATTCAGAACACTTTTCCCAGGGTGACAATGTCAAAGATTGGAGGGCATAGCGTTGGATATGGAGCTTGTGCAGGAAGATAATACTTTAACTTGGCATCATGTTTGGCACATTATGGCGGCACAGCAGTAGAGCTGTTGCCTTACAGCGCCAGAGACCCCGGTTCGATCCTGACCTCAAGTGCTGCCTGTGTGGAGTTTGCACGTTCTACCTGTGACCGCGTGGGTTTCCTCCGGATGAGGTGCCTGTATCTCACCGTACTTGCGCATCTGACAATAAATTTGGTGGAAGGACTGCGGGATGGGTCACAGGTTCAGCTTCAAAAACACCATTTATATAGTGCCTTAAATATGGTGATCATTCCCAAGATAATTGATAGAATGATTGTTGAGATATGTACATAGAAACTTAGAAAGGTTGTCAGAATATAGAAAGGGCCCTTCGCCCTGCAATGTCTGTGCCCCATACAATGCAAAGCCCAATTCCCATCTGCCTGCACATGATCCATATCCCTCCAGTCCCTGCATATCCATATGCCCATCCAAAAGCCTCAAAGCCACTATCGTATCTGCTTTCACCACCACCCCTGGCAGCACATTCCAGGCACCCGTTAGACTTTAGAGATACAGCTCAGAAACAGGCCTTTCGATCACCGAGTCCGTGCCATACACTAGCACTATCCTACACACTAGGGACAATTTTACCGAAGCCAATTAACCTGCAAACCCTTGGTGAGGGAGGAAACCGGAGCACCCGGAAAAACCCCACGCGATCACGGAGAGAATGTCCAAAACTGCACGCTGCCTGCACCCGTTGTCAGGATCAAACTAGGATCTCTGGCACTATAACGGGCCTGTCCCACCAGCATGCGACTGCATGCGGCGAGCGCAACCTAACGTGGTCGCTTGAGCCGTACGGCCTCGCGGGGCCGGTCCCACTTCGATCGGCGGAGCCGTATGGAGTTGTGCGGGGCTGGTCCCGATATCGCGCGGGGCTCCGAAAAACTGACACTGTCCAAATATTCCGTGCGACAACGGTCTGTCGGCCCGCAGCCGCATTGAGGCCGAACGCAGCGCCTCGGCGGATGTACACAGCGTCTCGACGCCATACGCAGCGTCTTGACGGAGTATGCCTAGCGCATGGCGTTGCGCGATGACGTCACCGCCCGGCGTGCCGTTGCGTGTTGACGTAACCACCCGACGCCGTGCGACGTCCAAATTCAGTCGGCCCGCCTCCTGCCCAGCTGATTGGTGAGTATGATGTTGGGACCAGCCCCGCACAACTCCAGACGGCTCTGTGCCAAACATGATGCCCAAGTTAAACGAATCTACTCTGCCTGCACTTGCTCCACATCCCTCCATTCCCTGCGCTTCCATGTGCCTATCCAAACATCTCTAAGGACGGCACAGCAGTAGAGCTGCTGCCTCACATAGCCAGAGACCCGGGTTTGATCCTGACCTCGGGTGATGTCTGTGTGGAGTTTGCACGTTCTCCCTGTGACCACGTCGGGTGCTCCGGCTTCCTCCCACAACCCAAAGCGATGCAGGTTTGTAGGATAATTGGGCCTCTGTAAATTACCCTGAGTGCGTAGGGAGTGGATGAGAAAATATGATGACATCTGTATAGAACTACCACTATCTGCCTCCACCACCACCACTGGCAGTGCACTGCAGGTCCCCACCACCCTCTGCAAAAACACTTGCCCTGCACACCTCCTTTAAACGTTGCCCTTTTCACCTTTAAGCTATGCCCTTTAGTAGTTGTCATTTCCACCCAGGAGAAAAAGGTTGTAACTGTCTACCCTATCTATCCCTCTCATAAATTTAGAAACTTCTATCAGGTCTCCCCAGAGCTTCTGACATTCCAGAGAAAACAATCCAGGTTTGTTCCCGTGGCATTACGGAGAAAGGGGGCAGGGAATGGGACTGAAGGGATTGCAGGACTGGGAGCCAGCATGCACCCCAATGGGCTGAATGGCCTCTTTTGGTGCAGTACGTCATGATATCAAAAGGACACAAAGCGCTGGAGTAACTCAGCGGGTCAGGCAGCTTCTATGGAGAACATGGAGAGGTGACGTTGGGGGTCGGAACCGTTCTTCGGTCCGATCGGTGGGGGGGGGGGGGGGGGTGGGAAGAAAGCTGGGATAGAGGAGGGGCAGGACCAAGCGTGGCAGGTAATAGATGGACACAGATCAGGGGGGGGGGGGGGAGAGATAGGCAGATGGTTGGGAGAAAGGCCAGAGACAAAAGCAGGTGTGAGAGAAGGATTGAAGGGTTGCAAATTGTGAGGTCACTCCGCTATGCCACGTTCTCCAGAGATGCTGAATTACTCCAGTCCTTTATCTGTAATCTAGCATCTGCAGTTCCTTGTTGCTGCAAATTGTGAGATCAGTATTTATTCCATAAACCACCTCACTGCAATAAACCACCTGGCGTAATTTAGCTGCTATCTTTCGTAAGGTCGTTTCACCGACTGCAAACAACTTAGGGATACAGGAGATTACGAAAGTCATTGTGAAAAGGGAGTTCTTGTTTTGTACTCTGTTCTCGAACACCCTCACCTACTCCCTCTGGCATTTAAGGTTACACAGGCTGCCTCGCTGCACTCAAACCCTGGAGGAGGGACCATCTTTAGACTTTAGAGATACAGCGCTTTAGGGAAACAGGCCCTTCGGCCCACCGAGTCCGTGCCGACCATCGATCACCACATACACTAACCTGCACACACTAGGGACAATGTTCCAACTAACCAAAGCCATTTAAACCACAAACCTATATGTGTGGGAGGAAGCTGGAGCACATGGGGAATACCTACACGGTTACAGGGAGAACTTGCAAACTCTGTACAGACAGCACCCATAGACAGGATCAAACCCGGGTCTCTGGCGCGGAGAGGTGTCAACTCCACCACTGACGCCCTGTGAAGGTGCAACTTTCAGTCTGTGGAGCTGAAGGCACATCATCACCTCTACTTTGTTAAACATTTTTGCAGAGATTCAGCAAGTCACCAAATACTAGAACAAAGCTCCACAGATGCAGTGAAGAAAGAACCCTAACTGGTTGCATCACGGCCTGGTACGGCCATTTTTACGAGGATGTTGCCAGGACTTGAGGGCCTGAGCTACAGGGAGCGGTTGGGAAGGCTAGGACTTCAGTCCTTGGAACTCCATTTATATAGTGCCTTAAATATGGTGACCATTCCCAAGATAATTGATAGAATGATTGTTTAGATATGTACATAGAAATTTAGAAAGGAGGTGAAGGGTGATCTTATAGAGGTGTATAAAATCGCAGGGAATAGATTGGGTGAATGCACAGAGTCTTTTACCCAGGGTAGGGGAATCAAGAACCAGAGGTACACAAAAATGCTGGAGAAACTCAGCGGGTGCAGCAGCATCTATGGAGCGAAGGAAATAGGCAACGTTTCAGGGAAAAAAAAACTCTCCGTCATCTCCGTGCATTCCATTCTCTGTTGACGTAACCACCCGATGCCGTGTGACGTCCAAATTCAGTCGGCCCGCCTCCTGCCCAGCTGATTGGTGAGTATGATGTCGGGACCAGCCCCGCACAACTCCAGACGGCTCTGCGGTTGGAGGTGGGACCGGCCCCGCGAGGCCGTACGCCTCAAGCCACCACGTTTGGTCGCGATAGACGCATGCAATCGCATGCTGGTGGGACAGGCCCTTTAGGCAGCAACTCTACCACTGCGCCACTCTCAACCCACCACCCTCGGTGTGAAAAAAAACTTGCCCTGCACATCACCTTTAAACTTTGCCCGTCTGAGTTTAAAACTATGTCCTCCAGTCTTTGACATTTCCACCCTGTCTAGACTATCTACACCGCTCATCATTTTATATACTTCTATCAGGTCTCCCCTAAGTCTGTGTTTCGGAACCTGGTCAAGGAGTTCCCAGCACTTGAAGGAAGTAGGAAAATTTTGCAGGGAATCCCGGAGCTCAGAGCAGAGGCTGCTGAAGATGGCCAAAGTGTGGAAATGCAGGATGAATCAAGGGTTTGTAATTGAAGGAGTACAGAGGCCCCTGAGGGGTGGGGGGGTTAAGGATGGGGGGGTGTAAGGGTAGCCGAGGTGACAGAGAAATGGACAGCTTGGAAAGGAACGGTGATAATCCTGATAATCAAGATGATACCAGATGAGAAAAGACACAAAGTGCTGGAGTAACTCAGCGGGTCAAGCAGCATCCCTGGAGAACATGGATAGGCTACAATTTGGGTCGGGACCCTTCTTCGGTTCGATTGCAGGAGGGGGAGGAAAGCAGGAAGAGAGGTGGAGCAGGACAAAGCCTGGCAAGTGATAGGTGGATAGATACAAAATGTTGGTGTAACTCATCAGGTCGGGCAGCATCCCTGGATAAAAGGAAGTCATGCTGCCGGTTCCACTGTTTGCATCCAGATATCCCTTCGTTGTCATCTCTTCCACAGCCAACAATGGACCATTGTGGGCTCCACTTTTCCTGGGTCGGTGCCGGCTCTGATTTGTTCTGAACCTTTTCATACCTCTAGTTTTCCTCTCCCCCGATTCTCAGTCTGAAGAAGGGTCTCGACCCGAAACGTCAACTATTCCTTTTCTCCAGAGATGCTGCCTGACCCACTGAGTTACTCCAGCACTTTGTGTCTATCTTCAGTCTAAACCAGCATCTGCAGTTCCATCCCACACAAGTGATAGGTGGATATGTGAGGGGGGTGGTCGATCGACTAACAGATGGGTGGACAAAGGCCAAATGGAACAACAAAAGCTGCTGAGAAGCGAGGTAAGTGAGAAGAGGTGTGAAATGTGATGCGAGGTAGAAATTAGGTAAGCGGACAGGGGAAGATACACATCCAGATGGGGAACAGGATTGCCCAACATAGATCCAGTAAGAAAATTACGGGCCTGTCCCACTTGGCCGTCATTTGTGCGCCATTTATGTGACCTGGTAGCGTGTGGGTGGTGCGGGACGGGCGCATGGAGTGGCGTGGAGGAGTGTGGACTTGCGCGCGGTATCGTGCAGCGCTCCAGGATTTCGTTCTGCACAAAATCTTCGCGCGCCACCGGCCTGTCGCGTGAATGACGGCCAAATGGGGCACCCTGGCGCGGCGCAACGTCTCACCTCCAACAGCAGCAGAAGCAGGCAAGCGATCGCCGAGCTCAGCCTGGGGCTCACGGCCGTTGCGGATCCGGATCCGCCCCCACTCCTACTCCCAGAGCGGGGCCAAGACGATTGGAGATAGACACAAACTGCTGGAGTAACTCAGCGGGACCGGCAGCATCTCTGGAGAGAAGCAATGGGTGACGTATTGGGTCGAGACTCTTCTTCAGACTGAAGAAGGGTCTCGACCCGAAACATCATCCATTCCTTCTCTCCAGAGATGCTGCCGGACCCGCTGAGTTACTCCTGCAATTTGTGCAAAGATTTTGTGTCTATCTTCAAATGACGTCACGCGCTCCAGACGGCTGTGCCGTCGCATGATGATGTGCGCGACCGTCTCGTGTCCGTCACGACCGGCTTGTCACGTAAATGACAGCCAGGTGGGACAGGTCCTTTAGACACTCCTCTCGAGTCCTAGAAACACCCTGTCATGTAGAACAAGGAACTGCAGCTGCTGATTTACAAAATAAAAGGACATACAGTTCTGGAGGGACTCAGCAGGTCAGCCAGCCAGCATATCTGGAGAAGATGGAAGGGTGGCACAGTGGTGCAACGGTACAGTTACTGCCTTACAGTGCCAGTTACTGCCTTACAGCGCCAGACACCCAGGTTGGATCCCGACGACAGGTGCTGTCTGTACAGAGTTTGTAGGTTCTCCCTGTGACCGCGTGGGGTTTCTCCGGTTGCTCCGGTTTCCTCCCGCACTTCAAAAATGTGCAGGTTTGTAGGTTAATTGGCTTTGCGGACAATTGTCCCTAGTGTGTAGGATAGTACTAGTGTATGGGGTGATCGTGGGTGCGCGCGGACTCGCTGGGCCGAATGGCCTGTTTCCACAGTGTATCTCTAAACTAAACAAAAGAAGGTTGATCGGTGACGATTGCAGTCAGGACTTCTTCAGACTGATGGAGGGGGGGGGGGGGATGGAGAGAAGGTGGGGGGGGGGGGGGAGGTGGGGGGGGGGGGGGGGGAGGGGGGTAGAGAAGAAAGGTGGGAGAGGCGAGAGGCCGGACAGAACATGGCAAGTAGTAGATCACTGTAGGCGAAGGGAGGTCTTGACTATCAGATGTTTGGTCACCTATCTATGTCCTCCAGCAATGCTGCCTGGCCTGCTGAGTTACTCCGGCACTTAGTGTCTGCTTTTTTAAGAATGTTTTGAAATCCAGTCTGTGATGTCTTCACATGTTTATGGTGGCACAATGTCAGGGTAATGAAGCAACACAACTATGGCACCATGACTGGTGACTCTTTGATCCCGGAAGAAACTCACTAACCTCTTCTGTATCGTTGTAGCAAAGGGACGGGGGGGGGGGGGGGGGGACAAGAGCGGCCAACTGGTGCCATAACATGGAGGCCACCAACCGGTTTATGACCAGCACTCTACCTTGAAAGGAAAGCACCCTGACCAGCGCCCCAGCCGGGCAACAACAGCAACAGGGGCTTCACTCTGTCTCTGATCCCGGGAGTGTGTGATGAAACGGTGAGGAGGGAGCTTCATTCTCAACTCGTGCATGCAGTCTTGTGTTGGGAATATGTGACTAATCGGCAGTATAAAGGGTGTTTCCCTTTGAGCTAACGCATGCTCTCCTGTCTGCGGGAGATCTTTACAAGAAAGCACGTTCCCGAGATGGAAAATTGTCAAAACACCATTTTAACAATCATAAAATTCGAGGAGGAATGGTAATAACTCTAGAAAGCACTGATTGGATAAGGGCAGGAGCAGCAGCAGCATAGAAACAAAAGCATAATAACTTGCAACAAGAATAAGCCATTCGGTCCATCTACTCCTGCCTTCCCTGCAGAATCATGAGGGCAATAGATAGGGTGAATGCACTGAGTCTTTTATCCCTAGTGTAGGGAAATCAAGAACCAGAAGACATAGGTTTACGGTGAGAATGGAAATATTTAATAGGAGCCTGAGGAGTAACTTTTTCACACTGTGGGTGTATAGAAACATCGAAAATAGATGCAGGAGTAGGCCATTCAGCCCTTCGAGCCTGCACCGCCATTCAATATGATCATGGCTGATCATCCAACTCAGTATCCTGTACCTGCCTTCTCTCCATACCCCCTGATCCCTTTAGCCACAAGGGTCACATCTAACTCCCTCTTAAATATAGCCAATGAACTGGCCTCAACTACCTTCTGTGGCAGAGAATTTCAGAGATTCACCACTCTCTGTGTGAAAAATGTTTTTCTCATCTCGGTCCTAAAAGATTTCCCCCTTATCCTTAAACTGTGACCCCTTGTTCTGGACTTCCCCAACATCGCGAACAATCTTCCTGCATCTAGCCTGTCCAACCCCTTAAGAATTTTGTACATTTCTATAAGATCCCCCCCCTCAATCTTCTAAATTCTAGCGAGTACAAGCCGAGTATGGAAGTGTAGTAGGGGAGGGGGAGAGGGGGGAAGAGAGAGGGGGGGGGGGAGAGAGAGGGGGGGGAGGGAGGGAGGCGGAGAGAGAGAGAGAGGGGGGGAGAGAGAGGGGGGGGAGAGAGAGGGGGGGAGAGAGAGGGGGGGAGGAGAGAGGGGGGGAGAGAGAGGGGGGGGAAGAGAGGGGGGGAGAGAGGGGAAGGGAAGAGAAGGGAGAGAGAGGGGTAGGAGAAGAGGGGGGGAAAGAGAGGGGGAAGAGAGGGGGAAAGAGAGGGGGGGAAAGAGAGGGGGGGAAAGAGAGGGGGGGAAAGAGAGGGGGGGGAAGAGAGGGGGGGGAAGAGAGGGGGGGGAAGAGAGGGGGGGAAGAGAGGGGGAAGAAGAGAGGGGGGGGAAGAGAGGGGGGAAGAAGAGAGGGGGAAGAGAGGGGAGAAGAGAGGGGGGGAAGAGAGGGGGGGAAGAGAGGGGGGGAGAGAGGGGGGGAGAGAGGGGGGGGGAGAGAGGAGGGGGGGAGAGGGGGGGAAAGAGGGGGGGGAAAGAGAAGGGGGAAGAGAGGGGGGGGGGGGGAGTGAGGGGGTGGGAGAGAGGGGGGGAAGAGAGGGGGGGGGAGAGAGGGTGGGAGGGAAAGAGAGGGTGGGGAGAGAGGGGGGGGAAGAGAGGGGGAAGAGAGGGGGAAGAGAGAGGGGGGAAGAGAGAGGGGGGGAAGAGAGAGGGGGGGAAGAGAGAGGGGGGACGAGAGAGGGGGGGAAGCGAGGCGGAAGAGAGGGGGAAGAGAGGGGGGCAAGAGAGAGGGGGGGGAGGGCGAAAGGGAGGGGGGAGGAGAGAAAGAGGGGGGGGGAGAGAGAGGGGGAGAGAAAGGGGAGAGGGGGGGGGAAGAGAGAGGGGGGGGAGAAGAGAGAGGGGGAAGAGAGATACGGGGAGGAGAGAGAAGATAGATAAACGCTAATAGAGAGGGAGGGAGATGGTAGCCCGAGTAACCAGTGACGACTCTGATCAGAGGTCCGGCACCTGATTGAGGTCCCGGGGCTGAAGCCACATCTCCGGAGGCAGTGGACCCCTTGTCTGGGTACAGGGGCATAGAGTGAGTGTCCAGTCGTGGAGGTGGGGGGGGAGAGTCACAAGAGAGAGAGAGGGGAGAGAGATGACTAACCTGGCCAGGCGGCAGAAGCCTCGGCTGCATCTTGAGCTACCCTTGGAATGCGGTTGCCACACGCGAGCGGCTAGAGGCTGGATCCGAACACATCCCAGTGTGTTCTGCTGCAGAGTTCTGCGCTGCAAACCTCGCCCACGGGGGGCACGGTCTGTCTGCAATCCCTCCCTCCCCTCCCCTCCCCTCCACTCCAGCCAACCCAGCCCTCCCCTTGCCTTCCACCCCAGCGCTGGCCGCCCCTTTCAGCCGCGTTTGTTCCCAGTGAGTCCTGAACTCTGTTGTGCAACAGTTCCAACCTTGAAAGGAGGGAGAGGCATCATCGTGATGAGCACCTTCCACCTACCTTCCCACTACGCCCAGTTTCCCATCAAACTGGCGACTGTGGTTGAAAAGAAAGTCGTGTGTTGTGTGGCTGACGGAGAAAAAAAAACTTTCCGGCTGCAAGAAAAATAACATTGGCCAACTTTTTCCCTGTGGGAAGGGGGTAGAGGCACAACGCCCTCCGTTGGGTGGAGGAGGTGTGACAGGTCAGAGAACCAGAGGAGGAAGTTACTAAGGAATGCAGCAGATATTGAATATGTTGAAAAACATGCAATTCTTCAGATTCTCAGTCTTACGACACGAAACAGGCCCTTCGGCCTGACCTGTCCACAATTCTCCACCTCAGCTAGTCTAATTCGGCCCATATCCCTCTAAACCTTCAAGAAGGAACTGCAGGTGCTGGAAGATCGAAGGTACACAAAAATGCTGGAGAAACTCAGCGGGTGCAGCAGCATCTATGGAGCGAAGGAAATAGGCGACGTTTCGGCCCGAAACGTCGTCTATTTCCTTCGCTCCATAGATGCTGCTGCACCCGCTGAGTTTCTCCAGCATTTTTGGTGTACCTTCCCTCTAAACCTTTCCTATCCATGTATCTCTTAAATACCCCCTCTGGCAGCACGCTCCATACACCCACCGTGCGGTTGCCCCTCAGGTTCCTATAAAATCATGCTCCTCTCACCTTAAACCTACAGTATATCCTCTGGTTCTTGAATCCCCCTACCTATCAATTCCTCTCATGGTTTTGTACAGCTCTATAAGATTACTATCTCAGGTTCCTGCGCTCCAAGGCACAATGTCCTACCCTGCCCAACACCCTCTCTCGAGTCCTGACACCATCTTCGGAAATCTTTTGCATATTGTGCAGCCTAATGGCATCTTCCCCTGTGTCAGCGTCATTGAAACTGAACACAAGTGCGGTGTTATCAACGTCTTGTACTTGTCCACCACCGATTTTCCGGCACCCTTGGTTCCACAGCCTTTCTGGATTATCCATTTTGTCAGGCCAACAGCGGTCAAGGCCTCCGAGAGGAGTCCAACGGTACCAGAATGGTCCACCTAGGCTGCCCAAGGGCCAAGGTACCGGCCCGCAAAGTCAGCCTCGGAAGTTGGCTATGGGAATGGATCTGCTGCCTCTGGCCGGGCTGAAGTTCCAGAGCCCCGGCCGCAGGGGGGCAAATTCGATTCGTCAATCGGTCATGATTTCGGGGAGACTTCTTGAGGAGGGGGGGGATTTAAAATGCACTCTCGTAATTTTGGCCAGAGTAAAGGAGGTGCCAGAACACCAGTTTCCGGAAAATCAGCGGTGGGCCTGTACAACAATTATATAATATCTAAGAGACAGAGATGTAGAGACACAGATTCCATCCGTGCTAAACCTGATCTCCAACGGTACCTAAGATAGAAACAACTGCAGTAACTCAACAGGGTCAGGCAGCATCTCTGGATGGGTTACGTTTTGTGTCGGGACCTTTCTTCAGACTTGATAGTACTCCAATAGTACCCTGTACCTTTGCTCCCAATCCAGCAGCATCTTAACATACACAGAAACAGCCTGTATAGCACGGACACAGGCCCTTCAGCCCATCTTGTTCATAACGACCAAGTTGGCATGTTAGGCTAATACCATTTGCTTACCTCTCTTAAGGTGCTCCTTCAATCCTCCCTCACCGATCAATTACTTGGGGTTGGGGATGGGGGAACGTTGGTATTGATTTTGTTTAGTAATTCTCCTGCAGATCTCCTTGGTTTCGCTAGTTACTCGTGGAACTGTTGAGGCAGTGTTAGCTCCCTGCGGTCACTGCAGGTTGGCTGCAGACCATCTAGTTCTGTGCTGCTGTAAAGATAACCAGGCACATAGACTAGTTCTATTACGTTTTGTGGCCGAATTGCACTCCACTTTCACTTTCACGCGGGCTTAGAAATGTACAGCACAAGAACAGGCCCTTCAGCCCACAATGTCTGTGCTGAACATGATGCCAAGTTAAACTAACCTCCTCTGCCTGCACGTCATCTACATCCCTGCATATCCATGCGCCCATTTAAAATCCTCTTAAACCCCACTATTGTATCTGCCATCACCAGCATAGTTCTGTTTTGTTTAACTTACTGCGTGGAAACAGGCCCTTCGGCCCACTGAGTCCACACTGACCACCTGTTCACACAAGTTCTCTGTTATCCCACTTTCCTAACCCATGGCAGCGAGTTCCAGATACTCACCACTCTGTGTGTCAAAATCTTGCCCCTCACATTTCCTTTCACCTTTGCCCTTCTCACCTTCAAGATATGCCCTCTAGTCTTTGACATTTCCACCCTGGGTAAGAAAAGTTCTGACTGTCTACCCTATTTATGCCTTTCATAATTGTATACACTTCTGGCAGGTCTCTCCTCAACTCCAGCGGTCCAGTAAAAAAAGTAATCCAGGTCTGTCCAACCTCTCCTTGCAACTAATGCCATCCAATCCAGGCAGCTTCCTGCGAAACCACCCCTGCATCCTCTCCAAAGCCTAGGCTGCTCGTAACTTTATATCCTTATATCCTTTTTCACCCAGAGAGTTGTGAATTTGTGGAATTCCCTGCCACATAGGGCAATGGAGGCCAAGTCACTGGATGGATTTAAGAGAGAGTTAGATAGAGCTCTAGGGGCTAGTGGAGTCAAGGGATGTGGGGAGAAGGCAGGCACGGGTTATTGATTGGGGACGATCAGCCATGATCACAATGAATGGCGGTGCTGGCTCGTAGGGCCGAATGGCCTCCTCTTGCACCTATTTTCTATGATTCTATGATTATCTACCAAGTTCCCCATCAAGTCCATCTCTGACTCGCCCTCATCCCTCTCTGGGTCTCTGTGTCACTGCCTCAGGGGGATATTTTGGTGACCAATGTCCATTCTATCTCACCGACTGGCACACTGTCCCCACTGTGCCTCCACCCTCCCTGCCTCCTGCAAGATCTCAATACATTCTAGTTTCACTGCCCTCTGTCGTGTCTGCGGTGTTTCCAACACTTTCTACACAGGCACTTCCGGCACTGCTTCCTTTTTCGTTGCTTGTGGTTTCCCCTCCACTACCGGTGACTGGGCTTTTGACCTCTTCCAATTCTGCCTCATCTATTCTCAGCCCCTCTCCTTCCACCTGCATCTCTTATTTCCCACTATATACATTCCCCCTTCGGTTTACTCACGTGGCCACCACCCAGCACTCACGGTCCCACTCTCCCACCCAACTTTGTCTCTTCAGCCAATCCCTCCACCTAACTGGCTCTCATTCACTCCATCACAAGCATGGTTTAGTTTAGAGATACAGCGTGGAAACAGGCCCTTCGGCCCACCAAGTCCATGTCAACCATTTATCACTCATTTGCACTAGTTCCATGTTATCCCACTTTTGCATCCACTCTCTGCACACAGAGTGGCACAGGGGGAGAGTTGCCTCCTCACAGCGCCAGAGACCCGGGTTCGATCCTGACTAGGGGTCCTGTGTTGGTTTTCTCTGGGAGCTCTGGTTTCATCCCACACTCTAAAGACATACATGTTCGCAGGTTAATTGGCTTGGTAGAATTGTACAATTGTCCCTAGCGTGTGTAGGATAGTGTTAGTGCACAGGGATCGCTGGTCGGCGCGGACTCGGTGGGCCGAAGGGCCTGTTTTCGCGCTGCACCTCTAAATTAAACTAAACTATAGGGCCAATTTACAGAGGAGCAATTAACATGCAAACCTGTACACCTTTGGGACCTGGGAGGAAACCGGAGCACCTGCAGGAATCCAACGTGGTCATATGTAGAACGTGCAAACTCCACACAGACAGCATTCGAGGACAGGATCGAATCCGGGTCTCTGGTGCTGTGAGGCAGCAGCTCGCCCCGCTTTGCTACTGTGCTGCCTTCCAATGGTCTGACCCATTTACTCCTATTTTGGGGAATGCAGGGAATGGAGGGGTGTGGATCAAGGGCAGAAACGGGAGATTAGTTTATCTTGGCATCATGTTCGGCACAGACTCTGTGGGCCAAAGGGCCTGTTCCTGTGCTGTACTGTTTTATGTGCTACTGTATGTTCCACAGATTCATGGAGTCATAACACGTGGAAACTGACCCTTCGGCTCAACTCGTCCATGCTGACCAAGATGCCCATCGACACGTCTCATTTGCCTGCATTTGGCCCACATTGTTCTAAACCTTTCCCATCCACTCCCTGAAACTCGCTGCCAGGAGTAATGGTCCCTTTCATCTTAAAGCTATGTCATCCACTCTTTAACGTTTCTACTTTGGAGAAAGGTTCTTTCTACCCTATCCATGCTTCTCATCATTTCATAAACTTCAATCAGTTGGCATGGTGACGCAGTGATAGAGTTGCTACCTCACAGTGCCAGAGACGCGGGTTTAATCCTGACTATGAGTGCTATCTGTACGGAGTTCATATATGCGCCCTGTAACCGTGTGAGTTTTCTCCAGGAGCTCCAGTTTCCTCCCACACTCCAAAGATGTGCAAATATCTAGGTTAATTGACTGCGGTAAAAATTGTAAATTGTTCCATGGGTGTAGGCGGTGCTAATGTAGGGGGTGATCGCTGGTCGGCGCAGACTCGATGGGTCGAAGGGCTGGTTCTGCACTGTATCTCAAAAGTTTAAAGTCTAAAGAAAAGCTGCCCCAGCCTAGTTGTTCTCTCTTTCCAACTCAAGCCCTGCAGCCCTCACTGGCAGTGGGTAGTGTGCCCATCCATTAGGGGGGAGGGGCAGAGTTGGCAGTGGAGTCCCGTGGCAGTCAACTGCAGTTCCGTGAGAACCCAGTCCTGCGACTTGTGTTGGCAACCAGCCCTTGTGGCACGTAGCCCAGACAATCCACCATCGACCAAGCCTTGGTAAGGGATCAGAGTCTGGGACACTAGGACCGACACATGGACCTCATCAGATGTCCTTTTGCAAAGTGTGGTGTTCCGAGGTTAAGGGTGTAATGTGGTAAGCACACCCTTCACCAGAACAACCACTAAAGCTGGTTTAGCCCAGCCAACAACTCATCCACATAACTGGGGGAGGGGCGGTGCTGAGGGAGTACACACTGTGGGAGGGGCGGAGCTGAGGGAGTACACACTGTGGGAGGGGCGGAGCTGAGGGAATACACACTGTGGGAGGGGCGGTACTGAGGGAGTACACACTGGGGGAGGGGCGGAGCTGAGGGAGTACACACGGGGAGGGGCGGTACTGAGGGAGTACACACTGGGGGAGGGGCGGTACTGAAGGAGTACACACTGGGGGAGGGGCGGTGCTGAAGGAGTACACACTGTGGGAGGGGCGGAGCTGAGGGAGTACACACTGTGGGAGAGGCGGTACTGAGGGAGTACACACTGTGGGAGGGGCGGAGCTGAGGGAGTACACACTGTGGGAGGGGCGGAGCTGAGGGAGTACACACTGTGGGAGGGGCGGAGCTGAGGGAGTACACACTGGGGGAGGGGCGGTACTGAAGGAGTACACACTGGGGGAGGGGCGGTACTGAGGGAGTACACACTGTGGGCGGTTTACAGTGAAGGGGAAAAGATTTAATAGGAACCTGAGGGGCAACTTTTTTACACAAAGGGTGGTGGGTGTATGGAACGAGCTGCTGGAGGAGGTAGTTGAGGCAGGTACAATCACAACATTTAAGAAACTTCCAGACAGGTACGTGGATAGGACAGTTTTAGAGGGATACGGGCCAAATGCAGGCAGGTGGGACGCGTTAAATGGGGCACGTTGGCCGGTGTGGGCAAGTTGGGCCAAGTTCTCCAGATTTGCTGCCTGGCCCGCCGAGTTACTCCAGCACTTTGTGAGTTTATTTGTAAGCCAGCAACCTTTGTGCTTGTTCAAAGAGCTCCCTGGTTGAACTCCACATGATAGCAAACATTGTGAAATGTCTATAGACATTGGAACGCTAAAAGATAGGGAGGATCCAACAACTGCATTCACCATTAGTCTGGAGGCTGAATAGGGAGTGAGGCTTTGTAACTCCTTCCCTCTCTCCTCCAGCTAAGGGGACGGAGGCTTGACCTTTCCTCCCGCCTCCAGCTGAGCATCCAAGTGGAGGGGGAGCTCCGTGGATGTAACTTACCTACATTTTACCCAGATTTGCAAAAGATTTACCTGGGATAATGTTTAGTTCAGTTTAGATTAGAGCTACTGCGCAGAAACAGGCCCTTCGTCCCACCAAGACCGCGCTGATCAGCGATCACCCCGTACACTAGCACTGTCTTACACACCAGGGACAATTTACAGGAGCCACTTAACCTAGAAACCTGCACGTCACTGGAGTGTGGGAGGAAACCGGAGCACCCGGGGGAAATGCACGCGGTCAAACTCCACACAGACAGTACCGGTGGTCGGGATTGTACCGGGGTCTCCGGCGCTGTGAGGCAGCAGCTCTACCCGCTGCGCCACTGTGCCACTGTGCAGCATAATAAACTGATGCACAAGGTCAGATGCACTCTGAGCGAGGGATTTAGCAGCAGAATTGACTCCATGTTGCCTTAGACCATAGAACACAGAACAGCGCAGCACAGAAATGGGCCCTCCAGCGAACAATGTCTGCACCGATCATGAGGCCAAGATGAACTGATCTCCTTTGTCTGCACGTGATCCATATCCTTCTATTCCCCACGTATCCATGTGACTATCTAAAAGCCTCTTAAACGCCACTATCGCATCTGCCTCCACCACCATCCCCGGCAGTGCGTTCCATTCACCCACCACCCTGTGTGTAAAAAAACATGCCCAGCACATCTCCTTTAAACATTGCCCCTCTCATCTTAAAGCTGTGTCCTCTAGTCTTTGACCTTGCAGGTTCTGACTGTCTATCCTGTCTATGCCTCTCAGAATTTTGTACACTTTAATCATCCTCCATCCACGTTTGTCCAACCTCTCTTTAGAGTGAATACCCTCTAATCCTGGCAGCTTTCTCGTAAAACCCCTGCACCCTCTCCAAAGCTGGAAGGGAATGCAGGCTTAACCTTTTCTCTCCCCACAATCTAAGAACATCCATGGGCAGAGGGATATGCAGGTAGAACACATCCAGAGTTTAACATAGAAACATAGAAAATAGGTGCAGGAGTAGGCCATTCGGCCCTTCGAGCCTGCACCGCCATTCAATATGATCATGGCTGATCATCCAACTCAGTATCCTGTACCTGCCTTCTCTCCATACACCCTGACCCCTTTAACCACAAGGGCCACATCTAACTCCCTCTTAAATATAGCCAATGAACTGGCCTCAACTACCTTCTGTGGCAGAGAATTCCACAGATTCACCACTCTCTGTGTGAGAAATGTTTTTCTCATCTCGGTCCGAAAGGATTTCCCCCTTATCCTTAAACTGTGACCCCTTGTCCTGGACTTCCCCAACATCGGGAACAATCTTCCTGCATCTAGCCTGTCCAACCCCTTTACACAGATTTACGAAGGGCCTTAGATAAGATGTAGCACAATAAACACACAACAGGTCAGAGAGGGTGGTGGGAGGGATTTAGCAGCAGTATGGACTCCAAGTTGGCTTGCAGAAGGATATGTACGTGCACAAGTTACATTAGCAACTTAGACTTTGGAATCAAAGGCATCAATTTTAACTTTGTGGATGCTGTCAAACTGGGGCAATGGCCACTACTGAGGTGGACAGTGAGACAATGCAGGCGGAGAACCCTTCCGTGAGAAGGATGTCGTTCAGCTGGAAAGAGCGCAGAGAGGATTTACGAGGATGTTGCCTGGACTCAAGGGCCTGAGCTATGGCAAGAGGTTGTGCAGACTAGGACCTTATTCCTTGGAGCACAGGTGGATGAGAGGTGATCTTATAGCAGTGTGTAATCTCAAGAGGGGAATAGAAAGGGGGAATTGCACAGTCTTTTATCCAGAGTAGGGGAATCAAGAACCTGAGGACATACAGGTAGGTGAGAGGGGAGAGGGGAAAGATTTAATAGGAGCCTAAAGGGCAACTTCTTTATATAAAGAGTGGTGGGTGTATGGAACATATAACAAGCTGCCAGAGGAGGTAGTAGAGGCAGGTACTACAACAGCATTTAAAAGACAGTTAGACAGGTATATAGATAGGAAAGGTTTGGAGTGATATGGGCCAAATGCGGACAAGTGGGACTAGTGTAGATGGGGCATCTTAGTCGGCATGTGCTTGTTAGATCGACGGGCCTGTTTCCTGCTGTTTTATCCTATGACTATGGCTCTAGTCAAAAAACTGCAGACGTTGAAATCAGAAAAACAAAAACAAAAAATGCTGGAAGATCTCAGCTGGTCAGGCAGCATCTGTGGAAAGGTAAGCTGTCAACGTTTGGGGACTGTGACCCTTCTCTTGACATTGCAGAAGGAAGGACATAAGCTTGCAGGATGGACAAGTTATTGGCGAATGGTTCAACGCCCAGTGAGAAATAGCTGAGAGTTGTGGGTGTAGCCCAGTTCATCGCACAGACCAGACTCTCCACCATTGACTCCATCTGCACTTCACACTGCCTCAGGAAAACAGCTAACATAATTAAGAACCACTCACACCCCCGTCATTTCCTCTTCTCCCCTCTCCCGTCGGGCAGCAGATACAAAAGCGTGAAAGTGAGCACCACCATATATTCAAGAACAGCCACTTCCCCTTCCTTAGACAAGTACTGAACAATCTTCTCGTTAGCTCGGGTGTCCTTTTGTTACACATTAGTTTAGTTTATAATTGTTTTGTGTACCAAGATACAGTTAGAAGTTTTTTCTGCATGCTATCCAGTCAAATCAGCCAATACACGAGTACAATAGATCCTCTTCAGGAACAGCATGTAGAGAGTAGCAACGTTCCAGCGCATCTTGCAACTTCCAAGTCTCTGAAAAGTCTGATCTTGGCCCAAGGGTTTTCTCACTTTAAAGCCCAGTGTCCTAGCGGCACAGGATGGATGAAGTAGGGGTCGGCCTGGCCCAGTTCGATGCTGTCTGCTCCTCTAACTGCCGCTACGTACAGCCCCCACAGGCTGCGCTCGATCCGCTTGCTCACCCGGCTGCTGTAGGGCCTCTCACGGCCACCTCCGCCAACAACGCCACCCACGGTCACGGCAAATGCCCCATCCATCGCCTCCAGCAGGAGCCCCTCCGCTTCCGTGCACTGAGGTCGCCGCGTCCTGCTTCCTGAGCCGGCCACGGAACTTTAGGGCGCTTTCTGAGGGCGAGGGAGGGAGGTTTGTAAACTGTTCACAGAAGCCAACTTTACAGGTATAGGCCTAACGCGGGCAAATGGGATCAGCTTAGATGGGGCATCTTGGTCACCCATGGATAAGTTGGGCTGAAGGGCCTGTATGAATCTATGACTATAATCTCTTCCTGAACAATATTCTGTGGGTGGCACAGTTGCGCAGTGGTAGAGTTATCCTAGCGTGTGGGATAGAACTGGTGTACGGGGTGGTCACTGGTCAGTGGGGTTCGTTGGCCGAAAGGCCTGTTTCCGCACTGTATCTCTGAAGTAAGCTCATCTCAATCCTGCAAAACCAAACATCCCTGTCAGCAGAAACTTTGGAAAGCAGTACTAATAAAGAGAGGGAGCTGAACTTGAATATTGTATTTACATGGCACTGAGTCTCACCCATTGTCCATTAATGGGCCCTTTGAGAATTTACAAGCCATCTTGCTTTACTGTGGGAAAGTCGTAACGAGCCAAGATTTTGCTATGCGATCTTGCGGTTGGCATGGCAACAGTTTTCGTGGGTGAAAACTGCGGGGCTTTCTGTGATTGAACGTGGAGAGACTGGGAGGCTGCTGGAGTATGAATGGGAGCTGGAGTTGGGAACGAGCGGGGAGGCAGATGGTGAGTGGGTTCATTGTGGCAAGCGGAGCAGTGTGGGCCTGCGCTCGGATCTCAGATCTCAGCGAGAGAGCTGGCAACGTTTACCGAATCACAAGTGATTCACAACATAGAACGTAGAACAATACAACTCAAGAACAGGCCCTTCGGCCCATAGTGTCTGTGCCCGACATAACGACAAGATAAACTAAACACACTGCCGGCACGTGATCCATATCCCTCCAGCGATTTTAGCATCGAACACAGAACAGTACAGCACAGGAACAGGCCCTTCGGCCCACAATGTCTGTGCCACACATGATGCCACGATAGTTAGCAGTGGCGACACTTTGCATGCTTTGTGTTTGGCATGCAAAAGAAGGGATTTTACTGAGGCATGTCACATGTGATAAGAGTTTCTATCAATCAATCATAATCTCACTGCCTACATATGATCCATATTCCTCCAGGCATTTAGAGCATAAAACATAGAACAGACCCTTCGACCCACCAATGTCTGTGCCGCACATGATGCCAAGACCAACTCTTACCTACCTGCACTTGATCCATATCCCTCCATTCCCTGCATATCCATGTGCCTATCAAAAACAACTCTTAAACGCCACAGTCATATCTGCCTCCACCACCACACCTGATAGCATGTTCCAGGCTCCCACCGCCCTCTGTGTAAAAATTCTTGCCCCGCACATCTTTCATAAACTTCCCCACTCCTGCCTGCACGTGATCCATATCGCTCTATTCGCGGTGTATCCATGTCCTATCTGAAGAAGGTCCCAAACGAAAATGTCACCTATCCATTCCCACCGCAGATTTCTGCCTGACATGCTGAGCATTTTGTGTTTAGCCTATCCAAAACCCACTTAAACGCCACGGTTATACCTGCCTACCCCACCAACCCTGGCAGCCCGTTTTTATTTAAGCAAAAGGATTTAAGGAATTTTGTGCAAATAGCTCTAAAAAATGTGAATACTGCTTCAGATACATTCTCAGTGTTGCCATCGGGGTGCTCCAGTTTCCTCCCACACCCCACAAAGACGTGCCGCTAGGCTAATTGGCCGCTGTAAGTTGGTCTGTAGGTGGAGTGTAGATGGGTGGCAGGAGAGACAAGAGAAGCAGTAAAATGGAGATAGATACAAGGAACTGCAGATGCACGATTCTTGAGCAAAACGCAAAGTGCTGGAGGAACTCAGCAGGTCAAGCAGCATCTTAGTTTAGTTTAGTTTAGTTTAGTTTAGTTTAGTTTAGTTTAGTTTAGTTTAGTTTAGTTTAGTTTAGTTTAGTTTAGAGATACAGGGTGGAAACAAACCCTTCGGCCCACCGAGTCCACGCCGACCATCGATCACCCGTTCACACTAGTTCTATGTTATTCCACTTACTCATCTACTACCTATACACTAGGGGCATCTTACGGAGAGGTCAATTAACTTACAAACCCGCACGTCTTTTGGGATGTGGTAAGAAACCGGAACACCCGGATGAACCCATGCAGTCATACGGAGAACGCGCAAACTCCACACAGACAGCATCTGAGGTCAGGATCTAACCCGGGTTCTGTAAGACAGCAGCTCTACTGCTGTGCCACCATGCCGCCCCTTTGTTTAAAATGAGATAACAGCCACAAAAAGGCTACCAGCATCATCAAGGACCCACACCATCCTGGCCACACACTCATCTCTCCGCTGCCATCAGGTAGAAGGTACAGGAGCCTGAAATCTGCAACATCCAGGTTCAGGAACAGCTGCTTCCCCACAGCCATCAGACTATTAAACACAACTTCAAACAAACTCTGAACTATAACAGCCTATTGCACTTTATCTATATTTATGTGTGTATATATATATATATATTCTATGGTATATGGACACATATATGGTATATGGACACATCTGTTCTGTATTTATGCCTACAATATTCTGTTGTGCTGCCGCAAGCAAGAATTTAATCGTCCTATCTGGGACACATGACAATAAACTCTCTTGACTAGACTCTTGACTCTTAAATCACAGGTCAGGTACACAATCAAAATGATGTGCTGAAATAAGATAGAATTAAATAGCACATCCAGAAATAAACACTTGGAGAGGGTGCAGAGGAGGTTTACCAGGATGCTGGTCAATAAGACTGGTTACCGGACTGTGTCCCCTCCCCATATATCATACACCAACACATCTAACCTCGCCCATACTTTGACAGCTAGGCACCTGTCAAAGCAAAGCCACTGTTCGGTCTGAATGTCTATTTTTCTTTCAATTATTAGGCCTATTTTAGATATGGTAATTTTAATTTTTAAAGCTATATGTATTTATTCTGTTTTTATTAACTGCACTGACGGGAACTGATTGAGAAACGATTTTTCGTTTTATCTGTGTATGTAAGTACTCAGTTAAAATGACATTAAAGTAAATACTGAATACTGAATACTGAATTGAATACTGGATTGGAGGCTATTTGCTTTAAGGAGAGGTTGAACAAATTGGGATTGTTTTCTCTGGAGCACTGGAGACTTGACAGGTATATAACATTATGAGAAGAATAGATAGGGTAGACAGTCAGAACATTTTTCTTCAGGTGGAAATGCCAAGGAATAGAGGGCAGAGCTTTAAGGGGAGAGGGAAGCAAAGTTTAAAAGGAGATGTGCAAGTTTTTTTACACAGAATGTTGTGGACATGGAACGTGCTGCCAGAGGTGATGGTAGAGCCAGATATGATAGTGGTGTTGAAGAGGCTTTTAGATACTGTAGGCACATGGATATGCAAGAAATGGAGGGATGTGGATCATGTGCAGCCAGAGGAAATGAGTTTAACGGCGTCATGCTCAGCACAGACATTGTGGGCCGAAGGGCCTGTTCCTGTGCTGTACTGTGCTGTATGTGATCATCGAATGAGGGAGCCTGGAAATTTACAATTCCCTCCTCTTTTTTAAACCTTACCCTCCAGCATTTCTCACGGGGCTTGTGAATCTACAGATTAGCAAGGAGACCTGCAGGCACAGTGGGTTGAATGACACCAGGAAAGTGAGGCTTTAAATAGCAGCAAGTATTCAAACATTAGTGACTTTCTCCACAGTCACCGAGCTGTGCTGAGATTATGCTTGTCAGATAATTAGAAGGCTTGAACAGTGTAAGAGAGTAATTACAGGGTGTGCGTTCAGGGATTGGCAGAAATGTTATTGCCAACAACTTAAACATGGAACATAAACAGTGCAGCATAGGAGTCGGGCCCTTTGACCCACAATGTCCGTGCCAAACATGATGCTAAATTACACCCATCTCCTCTGCCTCCACATAATCTATATCCCTCCATTCCCGGCATATCAACGTTCCTACCTAATAGCCTAAAAAAAAAACACTATCATATCTGCCCCCACCACCACCCCTGGCAGCACTCTGCTATAGTTGTAAAAATGGCGCAACAGAGACTTTACTTCCTCAGAACACTGAGGAAGGCCCATCTGTCTGCTAAACTGCTGGAGTCTTTCTACCGCTGTTCGGTAGAAAGCATACTGACTTACTCCATAACTGCCTGGTTTGGGAACTGTTCAGCAGCTGACAGAGCAGCTCTCCAGAGGGTGATAAAAACTGCCCAGGGTATCATTGGACTCCACCTGCCCCCTCTGGAGGACATTTACCACTCCAGATGCGGCAGCAGGACCTGTAATATCGTGAAAGACATTACACATCCTTGTCACCACCTTTTCACGCTGCTGCCCTCAGGAAAAAGGTACAGGTCGCTAAAGTCACGCACTGCCAGACTCAAGAACAGCTTTTACCCATCAGCAATCTTGGAACTGAACTCTGTCTCGGGAGCGGGTTATGGGGAAGGAGGGGGGGGGGGGGTGGGAGACAGTGTTAATTTATGTAAATGTGAATCCATGGGTGGGTTTGGGGAGGGAGGGAGTGTAAAAAGTATGAGTATGTGAATGTTTGAAGTTCTTTTAAATGGAGAGACACAGTAATCTCGTTGTATGTGACACATGCAATGACAATAAAGCATTCTGATTCTGATTCTGATTCGGGTCAGGCAGCATCTCTGGAGAAAAGGAACAGGTGACGTTTCAGGTCAGGACTTTTCTCCAGTCTGAGGAAGGGTCCCAACCCAAAATGCCACCTATCCATGTTCTCCAAGGATGCTTGCTGCCTGATGCGCTGAGTTAGTCCAGCATTTAGTGTCTTTGCTTGGTAAACCAGCATCTGCAGTTCCTTTTTCTCCAAGTCTGGCCAGCTTCTCCTCATGGTTGTTTAGAATGACATAGACATAGACATAGAAAATAGGTGCAGGAGGAGGCCATTCGGCCCTTCGAGCCAGCACCGCCATTCATTGCGATCATGGCTGATCGTCCCCAATCAATAACCCGTGCCTGCCTTCTCCCCATATCCCTTGGAACTGCAGATGCTGGGTTATACAGCAAAGATAGGCACAAAGTGCCAGAGTAACCTGCTGAGTTACTCCATATAGTTCTCCTTAAGCCTCCATTTAAGCCTTCTCCTTATAGTTAATACTCCCTGGTCGAGGCAGCTCTCTGGCGAACCTCTTCCGTACCCTGAAAGTCTCTTGAACTTCTGAATGAGCGCTAAATCATACTGAAGATAACATTGAGATTCGAGATGGGCTGTGATCAGGAATTCTGGAAAGATTAGATACACTTAAATCACCTGGTCCATCGGGAAACATCCTAGATTGCTGTGGGAGGTTTGGAAGGAATGGCATAATCTTCCACATCTCTGTAGAGAAAGTCTCAGGGGTGGTGCCTGACGACTGGTTTAGTTTAGTTTAGTTTAATTCAGTTTAGTTTAGTTTAGCTTAGGTTATTGTCATGTCTACCAAGGTGGAGTGAAAAGCTTTTGTTGAGTGCTATCCAGTCAGCGGAAAGACTATACATAATTCCAATCAAGCCGTCCACAGTGCACAGATACAGGATAACGTTGAATGCAAGATAAAGTCCAGTAAAGTCCGATTACAGATGGTCCAAGGGTCACCAATGGGGTAGGTGTGAGGTCAGGACCACTCTCTAGTTGGAGATGGTTCAATTGCCTGATAACAGTTGGGAAGAAACTGCAATAGTTGCATTCTTGTTCAAGCAATGGTGTGTGGATAGACACAGTAATTACAGGTCTGTTTAGCCTCAGAGATGGGAACGTTTTAGAAATACTAATTAAGAACAGAATTGCAAGACACATGGGCAAGTCCGGGTTGATCAGCCAAAGTTCAGCATAATCAGCTAATCTGCACTGTAATCTGCACTGTAATTCTACAGCACTGCAACACTATGTTCTGCACTCTGGTAATTTTCTGTAATGTTACAGCAACAAAGGAAGTGCAAATGAAAGAAAGTGCAAGGTCTGAAATGAGGTAGGTTGGAAGATCAGGACCACATCCTAGCTTATGGGAGGACCGTTCAGTAGCCTGATAACAGCGGGGAAGAAGCTGTTCCTGAGTCTGGTGGTGCGCGCTTTCAAGCTTTTGTATCTTCTGCCCGACAGGAGTGTGAAGAAGGAATGACCGGGGTGGGACAAGTGTTATTATAGAGCACAGTGCTGGAGTAACTCAGTGGGTCTGGCAGCATCTCCGGAGAATATGGAGAGGTGATGTTTCTGTTTGTGACAATTCTTCAAACTAGTATTTCCAGTTCCTTTAGTTTAGTTTAGAGATACAGCACGAAACAGGGCCTTTGACCCACCGAGTCCAACAATCGACAATCCTAGGTTCAATCCTGACCTTGGGTGCTGTCTCCCTGTGAACGCCTGATTTTTCTCCGGTGCTCCAGTTTCCTCCCTCATCCCAAAGACGTCTGGGTTTGTCGGTTAATTGGCCCTCAGTATATTGCCTCTGGTGTGTAGGAAGTGGATGAGAAATTGGGGTAAGGTAAACCTAGTGTGAACGGGTGATCGATGGTCCACGTAGACGTGGAGTGGGCTGAAGGGCCTGTTTCCAAGATGTATTTCACGTTAATTGGCCCTCTGTAAATTGTCCCTAGTATGTAGGTGAACGGTGGAATCTGAAGTTGATGAAAATGTGGTGACAACAAAATAGGATTAGTGCCAGATCAGCGTAAATAGGTGCTTGACGGGTTGGCATGGACCCAATGGGCCAAAGGGTGTGTTATCCTGTTGTATAACTGTGACTCAGTGAACTAACTCCTCCATACCTTGTCTTTTCGGTGACCCCTTTCCCCGATTATGTGCCCCTCAGCAACTACCTCGCCAAGCCAGCTATCAATCTGATCCATTAACAGGCCCAAAACATTGCCTATTTCCTTCGCTCCATAGATGCTGCTGCACCCGCTGAGTTTCTCCAGCTTTTTTGTGATCCATTAACATGTTGAATTGGCTACAATAGAGACATAGACTGATACAGTGGGGGAACAGGCCCTTCGGCCCAACTTGTTGGATCATGATCAGTGAATCAACTAGCAGAAGCCTGAAGGCACAAATCAATATCAATCACATCGACAGTGGTAGACTCAGTCCCTCCGACCAGTGAAGGGTTAATCTCGAGACCGTGATTACCTGCCTTCCCGCCCCATTGTAACCAGCAATGCACAAAAGGCTTTTCCCAACTCACAACCCAATAATCAACTTGCAGTTAGAGAGACGGGAAACATTTCACCTCACACCTGCCGAGGGTTTCACCTCTTGATCTCACCTCTCCGAGGTAATTGTTCTGAGTTTCAGCAGCTCGGTGAAACTGGTTCCTTCTCGTGTGCTGACAGTCCCATCGAATGACTAGCGTCCCACCTACTCCCGGTTTTCTCGCCGCCCAACCCCCCGTGCTCAAACACTCGACAATCACTTCATGTTGCAAGTGCAATTTGCATTTTCTTAATCCTCCCTCTTATCTGACATCAACCACCAGGGCAAGGATGCGGTTGTAGTTCCTGGTTTAAAGTTTTAATCACAAGGACCAATTTGGAACATAGAAACATTGATGGCACAGCGGTGTAGTTGCTGCCTCACTGCGCCAGGTTCGACACTGACCTCAAGTGCTGTCTGCACGGAATTTATACGTTCTTGTGACCGTGTGGGTTTCCTCCAGGAGCTCTGGTTTTGCTCCCACATTCCAACGACGTGCACGTCTGTTGGTTATTTGTCATCTGTAAATTGTTCCTATTGTGTAGGAGAGAACTAGTGTATGGGTGATCATTGGTCGGCACGGACTCGGTGGGCTGCAGGGCCTGTTTCCACTCTAAACAGACTCTACTGTGTAGGATAGTGCTAGTATATGAGGGTGATTACAGGTCGGGGTGAACTTGGTGGGCTGAAGGGCCTGTTTCTGCGCTGTGTCTCTAATGTCTAAAATTAAATATCAACGGTTAGAGGCCATAGGTTTAAGGTGAGAGGAGCAAAGTTTAAAGGAGATGTTTTTAAAAGCACTGCCAGGAGTGGTGGTGGAGGCAGTTCCTGTACTGTCTAGTTTAGTTGGGCGAGGGTGCTGTCAGTGTGGTGTTTGTACATTGTCCACATGTGACAATTTCACAAATTTTACCAAAACGAATTAACCTACAAACCTGTATGTCTTTGGGATGTGGGAGGAAACCGGAGCACCCGGAGAAAACCAACGTAGTCACAGGAAGAGCGTATAAATTCAAACTCCGTACCGACAGCGCCCATAGTCAAGATCGAACCCGGGTCTCTGGCGCTGTAAGGCAGCAACTCTATCACTGCACCACTGCTCTGCCCTAATTTGCAACCTGTGATAAAGGTTCTGACTATCCACCCTATCTACGCCTCTCGTAATTTTATACACTTCTAATAAGGTCGTAATTCTTGAGTCTCCAACACCCCAGAGAACACAATCCATGTTTGTCCAACCTCTCCTTATAGCTAATGCTCTCTAACCCAGGCCGCATTCTGACTGCAAAGTCTCCATATCCTCCCTACAATGGGGCAACCAGAACTGCACCCAATACTCCAAATGCAGCCAGATTGGTGAGGGAGTGCTTGGTGTAGGGGTTTATTATACTTGTAACAGTTGCTGGCTGGATCTTAAGCAACTCTAACCTCACTCTGATCTGGTCTGCTCCAAGATAAAGAATCTTAATCAGAAAGTTCTGATCTAACTGCTATAAACCATCCAATTACACCCAGTCAGATTAATTCCCCTTGTTGCATCCATTTCCCTTCCCCACTCGCTCTGCTACTAAACCAACTCTTCTCTCTGTCTCTTGTGTAGGAAGGAACTGCAGATGCTGCTTTAAACCAGACTCAAATTGAAACACAAAGAGCTGGAGTAGCTCAATGGGTCAGGCAGCATCTCTGGAGATGGTACAAAGTCCTTTTCTCTAGAGATGCTGCCAGACTTGCTAAGTTGCTCCAGCTTTTTGTCGATCTTCTTTCTCTTTCCTACTTCTGGTGAAGAGTCTACGACTGGAACCCTTGAGTACTTCTGGCATGTTCTGTGCCTCCCATGACTCGTCGCAGCGGTATGGTGTCGCAGCGGTAGAATTACTGCCCTAGACTCGGGTTCGATCCTGACTATGAGTGCTATCTGTACAGAGTTTGTACGTTCTCCGTGTGACCATGTGGATTTTCTGTGGGTGCTCCCGTTTCCTCCCACATCGAGTTGTAGGTTAATTGACTTCAGTAAGTTGCAATATTGTCCATAATATGTGGAGGTCAGTGTACAGGGTGATCGCTGGTCGGACTTGGTGGGCCTGTTTCCACGCTGTATTTGTAAAGTGTAAAGTCTAAACTCTGAGATTGAGGGGAGACCTCGTTTATGTTAGTTATACGGACAGTTTGGGCAAAGTTGGATTGTTTTCTCTGGAACATCAGAGTCTGAGGGGAACTGATAAAGTATATAAAATTATGAGAGGCACAGATAGTGTAGACAGTCTGAACATTTTTCGCATTTTTTCAATGCGGAAATATCAAAGACTATCAATGGTGTAAAGCGCCTTGAGTATTAGAAAGGCGCTATATAAATCCCATCCATTATTATTATTATTATTATTAATGGTGCTTGATTAGTTCAATGGTGAATTTATCACGTGTGGTGCTAACACAGTGAAGTTCTTTATCTTACAAACAGTACAGCAGAGTATTTCCATAACCCCGATTAGCAAGTATACAGAAATAGGTGCCTAAAACTCAGAGGGTAATGCTTTATGGATAGCCAAAAATGCTGGAGAAGCTCAGCGGGTGAGGCAGCATCTATGGAGCGAAGGAAATAGGCAACGTTTCAGGTCGAGACCCTTCTTTAAGGTGAGAGGGACAAAGTTTAAAGGAGATGTGTGGGGCAAGTTTTTTCTTTACATGGAGAGTGATGGATGCATGGGGTGATGGTAGAGACTGATATGATAGCAATGTTTAAGCAGCATTTTGCTGGTTACATGAACAGGTAGGGGCTGGGGAGATATAGGTAAGATGAGAACATAGGAAAGTACACCACAACACAGATGGCTGCGGAGGCCAAGTCAATGGATATTTTAATGCGGAGATTGACAGATTCTTGATTAGTAAGTGAGTCAGAGGATATGTGGAGAAGGCAGGAGAATGGGGTTAGGAGAGAAAGCTAGATCAGCCATGATTAAATGGTGGAGTAGACTTGATGGGCCGAAAATAGTGAATGCATTAGTGATAATTTTTCAAAACTCTTTAGATTCTGGAGTAGTTCCTGAGGATTGGAGGGTAGCTAAGTAACCCCACTTTTTAAAAAGGGAGGGAGAGAGAAAACGGGGAATTACAGACCAGTTAGTCTAACATCGGTAGTGGGGAAACTGCTAGAGTCAGTTATTAAAGATGGGATAGCAGGACATTTGGAAAGTGGTGAAATCATTGGACAAAGTCAGCATGGATTTATGAAAGTAAATCATGTCTGACGAATCTTATAGAATTTTTTGAGGATGTAACTAGTAGAGTGGATAAGGGAGAACCAGTGGATGTGTTATATCTGGACTTTCAGAAGGCTTTCGACAAGGTCCCACATAAGAGATTAGTATACAAACTTAAAGCACATGGCATTGCGGGTTTAGTATTCAGTGGATAGAGAACTGGCTGGCAGACAGGAAACAAAGAGTAGGAGTAAAAGGGTCCTTTTCACAATGGCAGGCAGTGACTAGTGGGGTACCGCAACGGCTCAGTGCTGGGACCCCAGCTATTTACAATATATATTAATGATTTGGACGAGGGAATTGAATGCAACATCTCCAAGTTTGCGGATGACACGAAGCTGGGGGGCAGTGTTAGCTGTGAGGAGGATGCTAGGAGGCTGCAAGGTGACTTGGATAGGCTGGGTGAGTGGGCAAATGTATGGCAGATGCAGTATAATGTGGATAAATGTGAGGTTATCCATTTTGGTGGCAAAAACAGGAAAGTAGACTATATCTGAATGGTGGCCGATTAGGAAAAGGGGAGATGCAACGAGACCTGGGTGTCATGGTACACCAGTCATTGAAAGTAGGCATGCAGGTGCAGCAGGCAGTGAAGAAAGTGACTGGTATGTTAGCATTCATAACAAAAGGATTTGAGTATAAGAGCAGGGAGGTTCTACTGCAGTTGTACACGGTCTTGGTGAGACCACACCTGGAGTCTTGCGTACAGTTTTGGTCTCCTAATCTGAGGAAATACATTCTTGCCATAGAGGGAGTACAGAGAAGGTTCGCCAGACTGATTCCTGGGATGTCAGGACTTTCATATAAAGAAAGACTGGATAGACTCGGCTTGTACTCGCTAGACTTTAGAAGATTGAGGGGGGATCTTATAGAAACTTACAAAATTCTTAAGGGGTTGGACAGGCTAGATGCAGGAAGATTGTTCCCGATGTTGGGGACGTCCAGAACAAGGGGTCACAGTTTAAGGATAAGGGGGAAATCTTTTAGGACCGAGATGAGAAAAAAAAAAATTCACACAGAGAGTGGTGAATCTCTGGAATTCTCTGCCACAGAAGGTAGTTGAGGCTAGTTCATTGGCTATATTTAAGAGGGAGTTAGAAGTGGCCCTTGTGGCTAAAGGTATCAGGGGGTATGGAGAGAAGGCAGGTACAGGATACTCAGTTGGATGATCAGCCTATGTTCTATGTTTCTATGTTTCTATGATCATATTGAATGGCGGTGCAGGCTCGAAGGGCCGAATGGCCTACTCGTGCACCTATTTTCTATGTTTCTATGTTTCTATGAAAGGCCCTATTCTGTTCCTAGAGCTTATGAACTTATTAGCAGGCCCTTTGGGCCATAATTGGGTTGGCGTCATGGTCAGCACAAGCGTGTGTTCGCATGGTTTACCACACTTCAGTCAGACGCAAGGCTAATTTTGCCACACCTTGCACAGTTAACTACAAGCATTGAATTAAGAGCCTAATCTTGCCGTACCTGCACTCTCTTGGCACTCCTGCAGGTCCCCGGATGTTCAGAGAAGGGTCCAGTTTCACTCGGGTGCTCCTGGCAGTCCCCAGATAGTCAGAGAGGGAGTTGGTGCAGCAGTGAAGGGGTGGGAGACGACAGCACTGAGCCAGGCAGCGAGGGCAGAGTGCGTTGTGACAACACTCTCTGTGATGGGGGGGGGTGTGATTGTGTTGGAGATTACAGTCAGGCGGGAGGAAGTAACGCTGTCTCAACTGAAGATGCGATCGTGGAGGCTCACCACGAATGACACAGCAGTATCTCCCCCTCTCCGAGCCAGTACCTCACATCACCAAGCTGGGAGACCAGGGACCAATATATAGGAAAGAACTGCAGATGCTGATTTACACCGAAGATAGGCACAAAATGCTGGAGTGACTCAGCCAAGCGGCAACTCTGGAGACAAGGAATAGGTGATGTTTCAGGTCGAGGCCCTTCTGAAACGTCACCTATTCCTTTTCTCCAGGGATGCTGCCTGGCCAGCTGAGTTACCCCAGCACTTTGAGTCTATGTTAGACCTTAACTTTAAGATTCCATTTTGGACGAAGGGAACAAGGTGGCATTTAAAACGTGGCTCTTAGTTTAAAGTTTAGTTTAGTTTTAGAGATACAGCTTAGAAACAGGCCCTTCGGCCCACCAAATGCAAGCCAACCAGCGATAATCCGTACACTAGCTCTATCCTACACACTAGGGGCAATTTACAGAAGCCAATTAGCCTACAAACCCACACGTCTTTGGAATGTGGGAGGAAACCGGAGCACCCGGAGAAACCCACGTGGTCACACGGAGAACATACAAACTCCAGGCAGACGGCACCCGAGGTCAGGATCAAACCCAGGTCTCTAGCAGCAACTCTACCATTGCACCACAGTGCTGCCTCCTGTTCTGACTCAGTGTGGCTTGTTATCTTACACTCTTATACTCAGTATGATAGTGCCTAATGTATAGTGGGATTGTCACTGAACTGTATGCAAAAATATAATTTTACAGTTCTTAGGAAAATGCAAAACCATCGAGCAATTGAACTAACTCTTGTCCACCCTGCACCCGTGCAGCTAAAGGCAACAGATGCAGCTGCAAATGTGGCAAATTCACATGTAGCTAAAGCCCCTGTCCCACTTTCACAACCTAATTGGCGACCTCTGCTGAGTTTGCCCTTGACTCATACTCGCAGCATGGTCGCCATGAGGTCGTAGGAGGGTCTTCCTTATGCTCGTGAGTGGTCTCCGCGTACTCGTGGCCTCAAGTAGTTTGCAGCATTTTTTCCAGCCTAATAAAAAATGTCCACGAGTAAAAAAAAGGTTAACATGGAAAAAATGGATACTTTTACTCGTAGGTAGGTCGTGATGGTAGTCGTGGGTAGTCGTAGGCCGGTAACTGGCCTGAGAAAAAAATGCAAGCATTACATCATTTTATCATGTGATAATTTTCCACTGAGCTAGTCATAGTTGGTCTTAGGAGTGGAAGACTGAGGTTGAGGGGGTCTAGGAGGTCGTAGACATAGTCGTAGGAGGTCATAGACATAGTCGTAGGAGGACGTGGCAGGTGGTCCTTTACTTCGGCAAATCAACAAGACCGTGACATTTTTTTCAACTCGTCTAGGGTCATCTAAACTCGTGGATTAGGTCGTCCAAGTGGGACAGGCCCTTGATGTTTCGTCAAATGCGACTCGTTGCATCTGACCTTTGACCCAGTAAGGCCCCAGCCTGTGGGTAGCCTGTAATAATCACATCCAGGGAGGAGGCCAATGCAGAGCAGGGGAAGGACTGCACCACTCACTAACTTTAACCTGATCTATTAATCAAGAGTCAAGAGTGTTACTCCAGCACTTTGTGTCCTCTTTTGTGTTAACCAGCATTTGTAGTTCCTTGATAGACACAAAAAGCTGAAGTAACTCAGTACATCAGACAGCATCTCTGGAGAAAAGGAATAGGTGACATTTTGGGTTGAGACCCTTCTTCAGACTACTTGTTTCTAAACAAGAATATAGAATTGTCTGCTATTTGGAAGGTTGCTGTAAGCTGGAAAGATTTACAAGGATGTTGCCAGGACTCCAGGGCCTGCTATAGGGAGAGCAGGCTAGGCCATTATTCCTTGGATCGCAGGAGGCTGAGGGGTGATCTTATGGAGGTATTTAAAATCGTGAGGGGAATGAGAGGGATAGATAGATCAGCTGTGATTGAATGGCAAAGTAGGCTTGATGGGCCGAATGGCCTAATTCCGTTCCTAGAACTTGTTAACTTATGAATCAAGAATCAAAGGACATAGGTTCAAGGAGAGAAGGGAAAGATTTCATAGGAATCTGAGAGGCAATCATTTCACTCCGAGGGTGGTGGATATATGGAACGAGCTGCCAGAGGAGATGGTTGAAGCCAGTACTATAACAGCATTTAATTTGGACAGATAGATGGATAGGAAAAGTTTAGAGGGATATGGGCTTGTTGTAGGTGGGACTGCCATTGATGGGGCATCTTATTAAGAAGCTATAGTATTGACCTTAAAACTACTCAAAGTCCCTGATTCCATCGTAAACTTTGCAGAAGAGTTTAGTTTAGTTGAGTTGAGTTTAGTTTAGTTGAGTTTAGTTTAGTTTAGTTGAGTTTAGTTTAGTGATACTGCGGGACCCTTCTTCATACCCACCTTGTTTCTACACAAGACAATTTGTAATTCGTAGCCTAGTTGGTGGTTGGGGTGTTCAAGATTCTAATGATTGTTGGGAAGAAGCTGCTCCTGAACCCGGAGTACAAGGTTTTCAGGCTCCTGTACCTTCTTCCTGACAACAGGAGGGAAATGAAAGCTCGTCAGAAGTAATAACAGCAGCTAACGTGGATGCAGAGGTGACATGCGTGGGGTGAACTGAGGGGTGGGGAGAGAGTGCAGGAGGGTAGAAGTTCACCATGGTCACATTGAGGGAGGAGCAGGGTAGAGGGGCCGAATAGTTTCTTTCTGCTCCTAATTTTAATATGATGTAATGGCAAGTGTGCATGAGTCTCCTGTAGTTATTTTTACTACTGCCTACCACAGACACTCCCAGGGGAGATTTACTGGTGCTTAGCTGGGTGACAGGAAACTAACTGCTACCTCACCGGATCTGACTCCATGCTTTTATTTAAAAATATATAGCTTAATCACCAGAAAGCACACGATATTGAAACCAGTGCACAGCTTGCTTTATATTCATATCTTCAACCGGTCTATGCATTCTTTGAGTCATCACGCTGTCTTGGCTAGGCCACCAGCATAATCAAGGACCAGTCTTACCCCAGTCACACCCACTTCTCCCCACTCCCACCGGGCAAGAGGTACAAAAGTGTGAAAACGCACACTTGGGCTAGGTCCGCCAACGCCTGCTGGACCTACTGGTTGCGAACCACTTTAACTCCGCTTCCCATTCCCGCACTGATCTTTCTGTCTTGGGCCTCCGCCATGGCCAGAGTGAGGCCACGCGCAAACTGGAAGAACAGCACCACATATTCTGCTTGGGTAGCTGACAATCCAACGGTGTGAACATTGAATGCTAATTTTAGGTAACTAACCAAATAAACTAACTTAATTCTATCCCCCTCCTCCATGTGCCCCATCTGGATTTGCACCCCTCCCATCATCCCCTTTCACCTATATTCCTTCTTCTGGCTTCACAATTCTCACCTCTTCTTTCATCGTCTCACATTTGTTACCTTTTCATCTTCGGCCTTTGTTCAACCATTTACCCATCAAAACCCCCCCTCACCTGCATCCACCTATTATCTCCAAGGATTTGTCTGGCCCCTCCTCTCTCCCATCTTTCTCCCCCTCCCCCCTCACAGTCAGTCTGAGGAAGGGACCCGACCCGAAACGTCACTATTGTATTGTATTGTATTCAATTTATTGTCATTATCTCATATTAGAGACAACAAAATGAATTTTCCTTACAGTCAAGTATCATTAAAAAAAAAAAAAAAAAAAACATATTAAAATTTAAAAAAGCACAAACACAGAAGTCCACGACACAACACAGTGGCACCAAAGTTGAGGAAGGTACCATAGTCCAGCCAGCCTCCCTGCCGATCTTCCCAGATGTTCACCCGTGGTCGGGGCCTCCCGAGCACCCACAGTCGCCGCCACGGGCGGCCCGATGCTCAGGCCATCGCGCCGGGATGATCGAACCCCGACGGAGAACATCCTCAGCGGCCCGGACCTCCAGATCAGCCACCTCCCACTGGAGTCCGCGGCTCCCGAGTCCGCAGGCCGAACCGGGCGGAGTTGCTGGACTCCGCGATGTTGATGAGCACCACCCTCGTTGGGAGCTCCGTGAACCACAGCTCCGCGATGTCGGTGCAGCAGGCCCAACACTCCGGGGCTCCAAATGGCGATCCCCGGTAAGGCATCGCCCGCCCCGCGATGTTTCCAACGCTGTGCCGCTGCTGCTGCTGGAGCTCTGGTCGGTCCCGGCAGGAAAGGCCGCGCCAATCCAGTAGGTAGGCCGCTGGGGGGGGGGGGGGGGGGCGAGGATGCGACTCGAATAATAGTCGCACCCTCTCCTGGAAGCGACTGAAGGACGGTATTCCCCTTACTGTACCCTCTTCCCCATATAAAGACATAAAAAACCCCACAAAAAACGCACTTCAACATAACAAACAAAACAAAAAGATACCGGACTGAAGGTGGAGGCAGCTAGCACCAGCGCCACCGGAAATACACTATCCATGTCCACCAGTGATGCTGCCTAACTTGCTGAGTTACGCCAGAACTTTGTGTCTTTTTTTTGTATACTGGCATCTGCAGTTCCTTGTGTCTCCATAAGGCTTGTGATGAAGCTTATGTATAGTGAGATTTTTACTGAACACAGGTTCAGTGTAAGTCCACACTGGGCTGGATATATTTCTGCTGCGTTAATCACATGATCTTTCTCATCCACTCACACAACCAGTCGAACAACTAATTTCCAAGTACTGGTAAGTTTTTATTTGACCATGTTAACTAAAAATATTTAAATACAATGGCTTTACAACCTGAGAAATCCAGAGGCTTTGCCCAACCCAGGCGACTCTCTGCGTGCTGGGCCCAGAAGTGGATCTGCAATCATTCATTACAATCGATCCTCTCTTTTATACCTCAACTCCAGCAGAGGCATTTCTTACTGTAACTACGCTATCTGTACATTGTGGATGGCTCAATTATAATCATGTACAGTCTTTCTGCTGACAGGATATCACATACAGATAAAACAAGATGGCACATTTTAACCACATTTACCCACGTTTGGCCCATATTCCTCAGCATCCCATGCATCTTGGTTTTAAGTGACCGTTCCTAAACATCTAACTCTGTCCCTGGTTTAAGACTTTCCCACAAATGGAAGTTGTCTCAACATCCACGGCTCAGTGACACAGCTGGTTCAGTCACTGCCTCACAGTGGCAAAGGCCCGGGTTCCATCCTGACCTCGGGCGCTATCTGTGTGTGGAACGTTCACAATGTCCCTGTGACCACGTGGGTTTCCTCCGGGTGCTCCGGTTTCCTTCCACACTCCAGAGACGTGCGGGATTGTAGGTTATTTGGCTTCTGTAAATTATCCCTAGAGTGTAGGGTGGAGAGAAAGTGTGGGATAACATCGGACTAATGTGGATGGGTGATCGATAGTCAGGTAGACTTGGTGGGCCAAAAGGCCTGTTTCCGTGCTGTTTCTTTCAATTAATTCAATCAATCTACCCTGTCAAGCCCCCTTCAAGATTTTATATCTGTCAATAAGCATTTTATCACGATGCATGACAGCATATTTTGGGAACAGCTCCATCTAAGACCACAAGAAATTGCAGAGAATTGTGTACGTAGCCCAGATCATCATCATCCCATCAACCTCCCTTCCATTGACTACATCTACACTTCACGCTGCCTCAGCAAGGTCATAGAGTGATACAGTGTGGAAACAGGTCCTTTAGCCCAACTTGCCCACAACGGCCAACAATGTCCCAGTCACACTAGTCCCACTTGTCTGTGCTTGGTCCATATCCCTCCAAACCTGTCCTATCCATGGACTGTTTCTTAAATGATAGGATAGTCCGAGCCTCAACTACCTCCTCTGGCAGCTTGTTCCATACACCCACCATCGTTTGTGAGAAAAAGTTACCCCTCGGATTCCTATTAAATCTTTTCCCCTTCACCTTGAACCTATGTCCTCTGGTCCTTGATTCACCTACGCTGGGTAAGAGACTCCGTGCATCTACTCGTTCTATTCCTCTCACAATCACCATCATAATCAAAGACTAGTCTCACGCCGGTCACTCCCTCTTCTCACCTCTCCCATCAGGCAAGAGTTACTGATTTTAGTTTCGTTTTTAGTTGAGTTTTGAGATACAGCACGGAAACAGGCCCTTCAGCCCACTGGGTCTGCAGCAACCAGCGATCCCTGCACATTGATACTACCCCACACACACTAGAAAGAATTTGAGACAATCAGGATCGAACTCGGGTCTTTGGCGCTGTAAGGCAGTAGCTATGCCACCGTGCTGCCTCTGGAGTGTGAAAACGCACACCTCCAGATTCAGGGACAGTTTCTTCCCAGCTGTTTTCAGGCAATGGAACCATCCTATCACCAACTAGAGAGCGGTCCTGACCTCCCTGATCCCTCGGACTTGCTTTAATCGGACTTTACTGAATTTCATCTTGCACTAAACATTATTCCCTTTATCATGTATCTACACAGTGGACAGCTTGATTGTAATCATGTTGTTTAAGAAGGGTTTCGTCCCGAAACGTTGCCTATTTCCTTCGCTCCATAGATGCTGCTGCACCCGCTGAGTTTCTCCAGCATTTTTGTGTACCTTTGATTGTAATCATATATAGTCTTTTCACTGACTAGATGGCACGCAACAAAAAAGCATTTCACCGTACCTCGGTACATATGACAATAAACTAAACTAAACTAAGGTCATCCCTCCTTCTAATCTTCCGACGCTCAGCCCATGGGGTCTTGCAAACAGTCTCAGTCTTGGAGATTCAGGCTGTGAACTTACACATCCACGGCAGGGTGAGTAGTAAACGCTCTGTTTTGCAATGTCCAGGTTCAGGAACAGCTTCTTTCCAACAACCATCAGGCTATTGAACACTGAACTCCAAGTAAACTCTGAACTGTGAACTGCCTGGGTTGCACTCGGGACTTTGGGTTTTGTTTAACCTTTGCACTATATTGGATTATATATTTATTGAATGTATTTTCTGTTTCTTTATTATATTATCTATTGAGTACTGAGTTTACAAACCTATTGTGCTGCTCTATGCAACTAAGAATGTCCTTGTTCAGTTTCAGGACGTGACAATAAACTACATTTTTAGTTTAGTTTAAAGATACAGCATGTAAACGGGTCCTCCAGTCCACCGAGTCCACGGCGACCATCGATTACCCGCTCACACTAGTTCCATGATACCCGACTTTCTTATCCACTCCCTACACACTAGAGGTCATTTATAGAGGGCCAATCAGCCTACTAACACGCACGTCTTTAGTTTCATTGGTTTTTGATTCGCCAGAGATGCTGCCTGACTGGCTGAGCGGCATTCTTTTCTAAACCAGCATTTGCAGTTCCTTGTGTGGTAAGGAACTGCAGATGCTAGTTTGTACCAAAGATAGATGCAAACTGCTGGAGTAACTCAATAGGTCAAGCAGAAGGTACACAAAATTGCTGGAGGAACTCAGCGGGTGCAGCAGCATCTATGGAGCGAAGGAAATAGGCGACGTTTCGGGCCGAAACCCTTCTTCAGACACAAGGTCAAGCAGAATCTCTGGAGAAAAAGGATGGGTGACCTTTTGGGTCGTAACCTTGTTCTGGCCTTTTCTTAGCTCCAGTTCCCTCCCCCTCTACTTTAAGTTTGAAGAAGGAATCCAACCCAAAACGTCACCTGTCCTTTTTCTCTCGAAATGCTGCCTGACCCAATGATTTACTCCAGCACTTTGTGGCTTTCTGCAGTTCCTTATTTCTCTGTTGTATTTATCATCACTGTAGGTGCACTGTTCACTCTGTGAGCTTCATGTCAACAAGTTATTTAATTGCACCCTGGTTCATATGACAGTGTGGATAGTCTGTAACCTGTAATGGTGCAGGAGATGCATAAGACTGAATACACAAAGGGCCCAGGTGCTGGGCTGTTGCTGGAGGCACGTGCACAGGGTGCCGAACCCATTAGATCAGACATTCCATTGTTGGAGTTTCACTGGGACCCATGGCAACAGCACACGGAAATCCAATCCGACATGGCTCAGTAACTCGGTCCGAAACATTGCTTTGTCTTATTACCAACCTTCAACCTCTCACCACTGACAATCAAGGTGGGGACTGTGTCACAAGCAAACTGTTACGCCATCACTTAACTCTTTCCTCCCACTCTATGACTCCCTGGTCCACCACACTCACACCACTCTCCCAGCCTACCTTCTAGGATAGATAGATAGATAGATAGATAGATAGATAGATAGATAGATAGATAGATAGATAGATAGATAGATAGATAGATAGATAGATAGATAGATAGATAGATAGATAGATAGATAGATAGATAGATAGATAGATAGATAGATAGATAGATAGAGTGGGTAGGCGGGCCGACGGACGGAGAGACGGAGAGACGGGTCTGGCAACACCTCTGGAGAACATGGATAATTGACATTTTGGGTCGATGAGTACAGCACAAGAACAGGCCTGTGCCAAACATGACGCCAAGACCAACTCTCATCAAGAAAGAATTGAACCACAGATGCTGATTTACACAAGAGGACACAAAGCACTGGAGTTTGAAGAAGGATCCCAGACCCAAAACATTACCTATCTATGTTCTGCAGAGATGCTGCCTGACCTGCTGAGTTACTAAAATGCTTTGTGACTCTTTTTTTCAACCAGCATTGTGCTCCACTGACATCTGAACCTGAGCCCTGGGCTATGATGTTCCCTCCCTGAACCTCTCCACCTCTTAGATAGTGAGGTGATCACGTTATAATCATAGTCATTCAGCACGGAGACAGACAGGCCCTTCAGCCCAACTTGCCCATGCCGACCGACATGCCCCATCTACACTAGTCCCACCTGCCTGCATTTGGCCCATATCTCTCTAAACCGTACCTATCCTTGCACCTACCCTGTAAATGTACAAACACTACTGAGTATAACACTATTGAATGTTTCGACACTGAGAATGTATGAAGTGTTTTTGCGCAGTTTTTATTTAGCATATATATTTTACTGTGAATAAAGCTTATTTTTGGGGGGGGAAATTGTATTTTAAATGTTATCATAGTCCTGCCTCAACTACCTCCTCTGGTAGTTCCTTCCACACACCCACCACCCACTATGTGAAAAAGTTGCCCCTTGGGTTCCCATTTAACCTTTCCTCACCTATGTCCTCTGCTCTTGATTCCCCTTCACTGGGGTAATAGACTCTGTGCATTCACGTTATCTATTCCCCTCATGACTTTATACACCTCTTTGAGATAATCCCTCGGCCTCCTGTACTCCAAGTAATAAAGTCCTAGCCTGCCCAACCTCTCCTTGCAGTTCAGGCCCTCGAGTCCTGACACAATCCTCGTACTGTATATCTTCTGTGCACTCTTTCTCGCTGTTCTTTTCAAACCTTTCTCACAATCTACAACTCTCCCAATATCACATCCCTTGGCTCAGGTCCAATATGTGCTTGGAATATTAAAGTAGCCATGAAAAAATAAGTTGTAAAATATCACCTCTCACAATTTGCCCTGCCCGTTCACAGCTCCACACCTCTGCTATCTTAACCAGTGTTTACTGCTGAACCTTTATCAATCAGGAAATCAAACACAGTGACTGTATGAAACATTCCACACTCCTAAAGCACAGGCTGTTTGTTTTGGATTCTGGCCCCCAAGCAGAACTGAATCTGCAGTTTCGGAAAAACAAGCCAGCATCCTGGCCGAATGTCAAATGATCTCACCAAGTCAGGACTCCAGAGATTGCCAGCAAAGAATGCAAGGCTTTGACATGTGATATGTGAGGAAGGCCAAGGGTTGTGCTTTGGAAATTATGCTAGACTTTAGACTTTAGAGATACAGTGCAGAAACAGGACCTTCGGCCCACCAAGTCCGACTTGACTAGCGATCACCCCGTACACTACCACTATCTAATTTACAATGTTAACGAAGCCAATTAACTTACAAACCTGCACATTAAATACTCTTTAGGCTTTAGCACTTTACACTTTAGACTAAAAGCACTTTAGACTTTAGACTTAACATGGAAACAGGTCCTTCAGCCCACCGAGTCTGCGCTGACCAGCGATCACCCTGAACACGCACTATTCTACATGGTAGGGACAATTTACAGAAGCCAATTAACCTACAAACCTGTACGTCTTTAGAGTGTGGGAGGAAACCGGTGCACAGGGTCACAGGGAGAACGTACAAACTCCATACAGACAGCACCCGTAGTCAGGATTGAACCCGGGTCTCTGGTGCTGTGATGGACCTGTCCCACTTAGGCGATTTTTTTCGGCGACTGCCATAGTCGTAGCAGGTCGCCGAAAAAACGGCGACAGGACCCCCCACGACAATGTCTACAACAACCTACCACCGAGTCGACATCCAGCTACGGAAAGCTACCGACAACCGGCGACCCATTAGTACATCCACCTACGACCACACCTACGTCCACCAAGCTACGACAAGGTAAGACAACTCGGTCGCCAGTACCTGTCGCTGGTTGACGTAGGTAGACGCCAATGGAATTCACCGAAGTCAGCACCGGCGACAACTTGCGTCATCCTGGCGACAACCTACGACAGCACCTACGTCAGGAGGTCAAGCTATGATCATTGGCGTCAAGCCGACTGTCGGCAAAAAGTTTTGAACATTTCAAAATCCAGCGGCGACCAGAAAGACGCTACGACTCTTTGGGCAACTTGAGGAGACGACTCACGACCGTACAGGCGACCATGTGGCGACAGCCTAGTCACCTGTAGTCACCTAAAAAATCACCTAAGTGGGACAGGGGCATTAGGCAGCAACTCTACCACTGAGCCATTGTACGGCCCCAGCTAGGAGTTTCCCTGGGACAAGGCTAAAAGATTCACTAAGACACAAGTGACTGCAGATGCTGGACTGCAGATGCTGGAATGCAGAGCAAAAAACAAAACAGAGATTTAACCTGCCTCCACAGAAGCTGCCCGGCTGTTGCCAGGACTTGACGGCCTGAGCTATAGGGAGAGGTTGGGCAGGCCAGGACTTTATTCCATGGAGTGCGGGAGGCTGAGAGATGATTTAATAGAGGTGTGTAAAATCATGAGGGGAATAGATAGGATGAATGCACACACAAAATGTTCTACATAACTTACAATAAAGTCGACAAGGGAAAAGACTGCAAAAAACAAGACAACGCCATGAGATAATAAGATAAACAAGTATAAAATAGAATAAATGTCATTGTACTTTAACTGGTACATGTGACAATAAACTGACCTTGAAAACCTTGAAACCTTGAGTGAATGCACAAAGTCTTTTACCCAGAGTAGGGGAATCAAGAACCAGAGGAGATAGGTTTAAGGTGAGAGGGGGAAGATTTGATAGGAAGCTGAAAGGCAACATTTTCACAGAGGGTTGTGGGTATATGGAACGAGGAGGTAATTGAGGCAGGTACTATAACAACATTTAAAAGACATTTGGATAGGTACATGGATAGGAAAGGTTTACAGGAATGTGGGCCAAATGTTGTAAGGTGGAAATAGTCTAGATGGAGCATGTTGGTTGGTATGGGCGAGTTGGGCTGAAGGGCCTGTTTCCGTGCTGTGTGACTGTGACTCTATACCATGCTGAGTTTAATTTTAGATGCAATGCGATTGGTTTCATTCTGTACCTGTAGGTGGTTGAGTAGACTTTGGACATGCCTGCATCTCTGGATAGAAGAAATGGGTGACATTTCAGGTCGGCCCAGTCTGAAGGAGGGTCCCGACCCAAAACGTCACCCATTCCTTCTATCCAGAGATGCTGCCTGTCCCGCTGAGTTACTCCATCATTTTGTGTTTATCTTTGGCGTAAACTAGCATCTGCAGTTCCTTCCGACACCTTTGGTCATGTCTGTTGGCACTGAAAATGTAATTTATAGACCTCCAAATAGCTGTGACGCTGTTAGTCAGAACATAAATCTGCAAATAGTTGACGCATGTAAAATGGGAACTGCTGTAATCATGGGGGACTTCAATTTTCATATTAATTGGGCAAACCAAACTGGGCAGGGTAGACTAGAGGAAGAGTTTATAGAATGTATTAGAGACGGGTTCCTAGAACAGTATGTCACAGAACCGACAAGGGGGGAGGCAATCTTGGATCTGGTCCTGTGTAATGAAGCAGGATTAATTAAAAATGTCATAGTTAGGGACTCGTTGGGAACAAGTGACCACAATATGGTCGAATTCCATATTCAAATAGAAGGGGAGCAGGTTGAAACTCAGGCTAGGGTGCTTAGTCTAAATAAGGGGGATTATGAAGGTATGAGGACTGAGCTGATCAAAGTTGACTGGGATAGCAGACTCAAGAATAAGACGGTACATGAGCAGTGGTGTACGTTTAAGGATCTACTGTATAACCTTCAAGAAAAATTTATTCCTATGAAGAAAAAAAGGGGTAAGGGTAAGAACAGTCAGCCATGGCTCAGTAAAACTATAAAGGATAGTATTCGGCTGAAGGCAAGGGCATATAAGGTAGCCAGAGATAGTGGGAGGGTAGAGGATTGGGAAGCATTTAAAGGTCAGCAAAAAATAACTAAGAGATTAATTAAGACGGGGAAAATAGACTATGAAAGGAATTTAGCGAACAACATAAAAACTAATAGTAAGAGTTTTTATAGCTATATAAAAAGAAAAAGGGTGGCTAAGGTGAACGTTGGTCCATTGGAGGGTGAGACTGGAGAGTTGTTGGTGGGGAACATGGAAATGGCAAAGGCATTAAACGAGTATTTTGTATCAGTCTTCACCATAGAAGACACAAAAAATATTCCAACGCTGGATAAACAGGGGGCGGTAGGAATGGAGGAGCTAAATACTATTAAGATCACCAAGGAGGTGGTATTAGGGAAATTAATGAGACTGAAGGAGGATAAATCCCCTGGGCCTGATGGATTACATCCAAGGGTCTTGAGGGAGATAGCGGTGGGGATTGTGGATGCATTGGTGATAATTTTCCAAAACTCCCTGGAGGCAGGAACGGTCCCAGTGGATTGGAAAATGGCCAATGTAACACCTATATTTAAAAAAGGAAGTAAACAGAAGGCGGGTAACTATAGACCGGTTAGTCTAACATCGGTGATGGGTAAAATGTTAGAGACAATTATTAAAGAAACACTAACGGGGCACTTGGATAAACATGACTTCATCGGACAGAACCAGCATGGTTTTGTGAAGGGGAAGTCCTGTTTAACGAATCTGCTCGAATTCTTTGAGGAAGTAACAACCCAGGTGGATAAAGGGGAACCGGTGGATGTGGTATACTTGGACTTCCAAAAGGCTTTTGACAAGGTGCCACATAAGAGACTATTGCTAAAAATAAAAAATTATGGGATTGGGGGTAATATATTAGCATGGGTAGAGGATTGGCTAACAAATAGGAAGCAGAGAGTGGGGATAAATGGTTCATACTCGGGATGGCAACCGGTAACTAGCGGGGTTCCGCAAGGGTCGGTGTTGGGACCCCAGTTGTTCACAATTTATATAAATGATTTGGAGGAGGGAACCAAGTGTAATATATCAAAATTTGCGGACGATACAAAAATGGGAGGAAAAGTAGGGGATGAGGAGGATAGGAAGAGTCTGCAAAAGGATATAGATAAGCTAGGTGAGTGGGCAACAACTTGGCAGATGAAATTTAATACTAATAAATGTGAAGTCATTCACTTTGGGAAAAAAAATGATAGGGCAAGTTATTTTCTAAATGAGGAGGAGCTGCGTTGTAATGCAACGCAAAGGGATCTAGGGGTATTAGTACATGAATCACTAAAAGTCAGTATGCAGGTGCAGCAAGCAATCAGGAAGGCCAATGGAGTTTTGGCCTTTATTGCTAGGGGGATTGAGTATAAAAACACGGAGGTCTTGCTGCAGCTGTACACAGTATTAGTGAGACCACATTTGGAATACTGTGTACAGTTCTGGGGTCCATACTTAAGAAAGGATGTACTAGCCCTGGAGGCAGTGCAGCGAAGGTTTACAAGATTAATTCCTGCAATGAGGGGATTGACATATGAGGAAAGGTTAAGTAGGCTGGAACTCTACTCTTTGGAGTTTAGAAGAATGAGAGGCGATCTCATTGAAACATATAAGATCGTGAGGGGCCTTGATCGGGTGGATGCACCGAGGATGTTCCCAATGATCGGGGAAACTAGAACTAGGGGACATAGTTGCAGAATAAGGGGGGGCTCTTTTAAAACTGAGATGAGGAAGAACTTCTTCACCCAGAGGGTGGTTAATTTATGGAATTCACTGCCCCAGGGAGCAGTGGAAGCAGAAACGTTAAATATATTTAAGTCTAAAATAGATGGTTTTTTAGCTGCCAAGGGGATAAGGGGCTACGGGGAGAGGGCAGGGATATGGACCTAGGTATGGTTAGTATAGTAAGACCTGAGTGATCTCCTGGACAAGTGTCGATCGCCTGGATTGGGGTCGGAGAGGAATTTCCCGGATTTTTTTCCCGAATTGGACCTGGGTTTTTATCCGTTTTTTTGCCTCCCCCAGGAGATCACGAGGTTCTTGGGGTGGAGAGGGGTGATAGCGGTATAAAGGGGAGGGTAGTGTCTTGTGTTCTGTGTCTTGTGTCTACTGTTTGTGGGTAAGTGTGTCTGTTTAGTGTTCAGCCATGAGCGAATGGCGGTGCGGGCTCGACGGACCTGGTGTTCTACTCTCGCACCTACTTTCTATGTTTCTATGTTTCTATGTTTCTATGAAGAACTTCACCTGTTGGAACAAAGACCATAGAACAGTACAGATGAAAGAAGGAACTGCAATACTGGTTTACAAGTATATAACAAAGTTTAGAGTTTAGAGTTCAGAGACCCACTGAGTCCACAATGACCAGTGACCACCTGTACAATAGTTCATGTTATCCCAGTTTAGCATCCTACACACTATGGCCAATTTGCAGAAGCCAATTAACCTACAACCCTGATCATCTTTGGAGTGTGGGAGAAAACCTTAGCACCCGGAGAAAACCCATGCGGTCACAGGGAGAACGTGCAAACTCCGTACAGACCATAAGAGGTAAAAGCAGAATTAGGCTATTTGGCCAATCGAGTCTGCCCCGCAATTCAGTCATGGCATCGTTTCCTCTCAACCCCATTCTGCTGCCTTCTCCCCGTAGCCTTTGACGCCCTTACTAATCACGAATCTGTCAATCTCCGCTTTAAAAACACCCAATGACTTGGCCTCCACCGCCATCTGTGGCAATGAAGTCCACAGATTCACCACCCTCTGGCTAAAGAAATTCCTCCTCATCTCAGGGGTGACAAAGTGGCACAATGGTTGAGCTGCTGCCCTACAGAGCCCGAGACCTGGGTTTGATCCTGACTATGGGGGCTGTCTGGATGGGGTTTGTAGATTCTCCATGTGACCGCATGGGTTTTCTCCGGATGCTCCGCTTTCCTCCCACATTCCAAAGACGTGCAGGTTTGTATGTTGATTGGCTTCTGTAAATAGTAAATTGTCCCTAGTGTATGGCATAGTGCTAATGTACGGGGTGATCCCAGTTCAGCGCGGGCTCGGTGGGCCGAAGGGCCTGCTTCGCACTGTGCCTCTAAAATCTAAAGTCTAAATCTCCATTCTAAAGATATTCTTTTTATTCTGAGGCTGTGCCCTCTGGCCCTAGATTCTCCCTCGACTGGAAACATCCTCTATAAATCCTGAATAAAGATCAATGAAGATTTTGCCAGTGACTCTCAGATCCAGAATATTAAATTTAGAAAATCATAGCAATCAATGCGTTATTGATTGGACCAAGGGAAAGGTTCGTACAAGTAAACTACACACACACACACACACACACAGGGGAGAGATTTGTGCCGGAGTCACTTCCTCCGCCTCATCTGAAACATTTATATCTCTAATGATTCAGGAACAACAGGATAGAATGTCACTCTCTGAAGAAAGAGATTTTGTTTGTTTTGAAATGAATCATCAAGCTAGAAAATTGAACAAAATTAAAGGCTTCATTCCAGATCTAGCCATGCATCTTACAAAGTTCACAGAGTTAAGGTGGTTGATAATCCGTCTATCAAATAACCCCCTCACCTGTGTTCACCTATTACTGGCCAGGCTCGGGCCCGCCCCTCCTCCCTCCCCCCCAGTAGACTGAAGAAGGTCCCGGCCCAACACGTCACCAGCCAGAGACAGGATCCAATTTCTGGAGTCCATTGGGATGTTTCTTTTACAAGTTTAGATTAGTTTAGTTTCGGGATACAGCATGGAAACAAACTCTTCGGCCTACCGAGGCCACGCCACACACCAGTCCTATGTTATCCTACTTTCTCATCCACTCCCTACACACTGGGGCTAATCTACAGAAGCCAATTAACCTACAAAACAAACACGTCTTTGGAGGGTAGGAGGAATCCGGAGCACCTGAAGGAAACCCACGCAGTCATAGGGAGACACAGACAGCACCCGAGGTCAGGATCGAACCCAGTTTGCTTGTGCTGTGAGGCAGCAGCTCTACCCGCTGCGCAACAGTGCAGCATGTTTGTCCTGGGTTCTCTGCGGAGTGGGCCCTCAGGACTCAGGTTGGTGAAGCAGGAGTTAATTCTTTCTTCATCCCACATGCTCTCCCCACTTCACCCCATCCACGGTTCACTGCCCCTCCCACCCTACACCCACTCCCTGCCCCTCCCACCCTACACCCCACTCCCTGCTCCTCACATCTCCCCAAAATACGCAGGTTCCCTTTCCTTCCTGTTGATCCACTCTGTCACAGCAGCCTCTCCTCAAAACGTGCAGATTAACCCAGATAGTCGTCAAGATACAGTGAGCTGCGAGGACCTGTTGCCCAGAAATAGTTGCCAAGTTATAACAGCACCAAGGACTTGGTTACCTCACGATAGTTGCTTAGATACAGTGAGCTGGTTACCCAGCGCTAGTTGCCCAGGTTCCGTGAGCTGCAAACACCTGGTTATCTAGTTATAGTTGCCAAGATACAGTGATCTGGCAGGACCTGGTTACCAAGCAACAGTTATCAAGGTAAATGAGCTACAAGGACCAGCAAGGGTTGCCATGGCTCAGTGACCTACAAGGACCTGTTGCCCAGTGAGGGTTATCAAGGTTCAGCGAGCTGCAAGGACCTGTTGCCCAGCGAGGGTTACCAAGGCTCAGTGACCTACAAGGACCTGTTGCCCAGTGAGGGTTATCAAGGTTCAGCGAGCTGCAAGGACCCAGGTATGGCTCCAATGTACAAGCCGAGAGGAATTGGTGGATCGCTCACAGTTGCACATTACAACTCTCATAGTTGCCAAGGTGGAGTGAAATGTGGGCTCTGGTTGCCCAGTTGAGATTTACCATGGTATACCCAGTCATAGAGTCACACAGCACAGAAACAGGCCCTTCAGCCCAACTTGTCCATGCCGACCAACATGCCCCATCGTCACCAGTCACACCAGCCCTCGTTTGGGCCATATCCCTCCAAACCCTTCCTATCCATGTACCTGTCCAAATGTTTTTTAAACATTGCGATAGTACCTGTCTCAACTACCTCCTCCATATGCCCACCACCCTCTGTGTGAAAAAACTTGCCTCTCAGGTTCCTACTAAATCTTTCCGCTCTCATCTTAAACCTATGTCCTCCAGTTCTTGATTCCCCAACCCTGGTAAAAGACTTTATGCATTCACCTTATTAATTTCCCTCGTGATCTTATACACCTCCATAAGTTCTTCCCTCATCCTCCTGCGCTCCAAGAAATAAAGTCCTAGCCTGCCCAACCTCTCCCTATAGCTCAGGCCCTCAAGTCCTGGCAACACCCTCGTAAATCTTCTCTGCACCCTTTCCAGCTTCAATATTGTTGACTTCTAGAAGGTCGTTGGCTACTCGGTGATTGTCTGCAACATGCAGTGAACTGGAAAGATCTGGTTACCATCATGATACACCCAAGTGACAGCCTACTTTAGTTTAGAGATACAGTGCAGAAATAGGCCCTTCGGCCCACCGAGTCCGCGCCGATCAGCGATCACCCCGTGCACGAGCACTATCCTACACACTATGGACAATTTACAATTTTACCAAGCCGATTAACCTCCAAAGCTGCAGGTCTTTCGAGTGTGGGAGGAAACCGGAACACCCGGAGAAAACCCACACGCAGGTCACGGGGGAGAACGTACAAACTCTGTACAGACAGCACCCGTCATCAGGATCGAAGTCCCACACCACCAGGTTCAGGAACAGCTACTTTCCTGCAACCATTAGGTTCTTGAATCGACCCACACGACCCTAATTCTACCTCGACAATGGAACACTACGGACCACCTCTTGCACTACCGTGGACTACAGCGCAGAAACAGGCCCTTCAGCCCAAATTGCTCATGCCAACCAATATGCCCCATCTATGCTAGTCCCACCTGCCCAGATTTAACACATATCCCTTTAAACCTTTCCTATCCATGTGTCTGTTGAGAGGGACAAGATATACTACTAACATGAGGGGCAACTTTTTCTTGCAGAGGGTGGTGGGTGTATGGAACGAGCTGCCAGAGGAGATGGTTGAGGCAGGTACAAAAACAACATTTAAAAGACACTTGGACAGAGACATAAATAGGAAAGATTTAGAGGGATAAGGGCCAAACATAGACAAATGGGATTAGCTTAGATGGGGCATCTTGGCTGTCATGGGCAAATTGGACCATAGGGTATGTGACTCTATGACTAAGGGTCCAGACCGAAAACATCACCGTTGTACTCCAGATATGCTGCCTGACTTGCTGAGTTACTCCAGCACTCTTTGTCTTTTTTTGTGAACCAGCTTCTGCAGTTACAATGTAGAAATAGGGAACTGCAGATTACATAAAATAAATCAGCAATTTCATGTTCCTACATCTTGATTGGAATTGACTTGAATTGACGCGTTGACTTGTGTTGACTTACACTGTAAGTTGACTTGACATTGGACATTGAGCAGGTCACCCATGGCCATGTTCCCATTAGTTGCTAGGATCTGGTTACCTGGTGATGGTTACCTTGGACCACTTTCTGTAAACACAGGTTGTAATTCACTTCCTGTAAGGGCCAGACAGAGAGAGACGGGAGAGAGAGACAGACAGAGAGAGAGAGAGAGAAGAATGAAGGGCAGGTTCCTCCATGTGGGGCGCTCCCTCATTGCTCTGGGGATTATCTGCATCTTCCTGGGAATCGGCAGCTTTTTCCCGGTCTTTTCCTACAAGCCCTGGTTTGCTGACTGGAGCGTACGGATTGCCTGTCCCATCTGGAACGGAGTCATGGTAGGAGGAGAGATTGTCCCAACATCTCACTGGCCGTCCCACGCCCACCGCTGTCCCGCTGTGGAGAATCTTCCTGCCTTGTCTCCAAGCAGTCGATAAGTACAGGCAGAGTACAGTACTGATAGCACTGCGGCGCTCCCTCAATATGACCCCTCCCACAGTGCGGGGCTCCCTCAATACGACCCCTCCCACAGTGCGGGGCTCCCTCAGTATGACCCCTCCCACTTTGCGGTGCTACCCTCTCCCCTACGCCTTGCCCTCTGGTTGCACTTCACACCCACCATCCTCATCTTTGGACACCCTGTGCGCGGGGGAGAGGGTAGAGCTGAAGATGTTCTAGTTGGGTTGCTCCTAGGCCTGGCCAAGCTGCCCATCCGCGAGTCACGGCGTCAGGCTGAAGAGGCCCCTTTTCCGGGGTTATGTCCGCGCCCGGGTGGTGTTCTAGTGGGACTATGCGCTGTCCACGGGCACCCTGTGGACGTCCGGGACCGCATGACACCATGGGCAGCGGAATGTATCCTCAAGAAGCATTGTATTATAGTTATTTGAAAATTTAGTGTCTGAGATAATTTGGTGATTTTGTATTATGGCGGTGGGTGTGTTACCATGGTTTTGGTTTGTAAATAATATTTTGTATATCATAATTGAATAAATTATATTTGATGAAGAAAATACAATGCGGCGCTCCCTCAGTGCAGCCCCTCCCACAGCGTGGCGCACCGTTAACACAGCATTGGTACAATAAGCCTAGGATTAGTGTTCAAAAGGGAACTGCAGATGCTGGAATATCGAAGGTACACAAAATTACTGGGGAAACTCAGCGGGTGCAGCAGCATCTATGGAGCGAAGGAAATAGGCGACGTTTCGGGCCGAAACCCTTCTTCAGACTGATGGGGGGGGGGAAAGAAAGAAGGAAAAAGGGAGGAGGAGGAGGAGCCCGAGGGCGGGCGGATGGGAGGGTGGGAGGAGACAGCTAGAGGGTGAAGGATGGGGAGGAGACAGCACGGGCTAGCCAAATTGGGAGAATTCAATGTTGATGCCATAAGGACGTAAGGACCCCAGATGGAATATGAGGTGCTGTTCCTCCAATTTCCGCTGTTGCTCACTCTGGCAATGGAGGAGACCCAGGACAGAGAGGTCGGATTGGGAATGGGAGGGGGAGTTGAAGTGCTGAGCCACCGGGAGGTCAGGTAGGTTCAAGTCCCTGGATTAGACAATAGACAATAGGTGCAGGAGTAGGCCATTTAGCCTTTCGAGCCAGCACCGCCATTCAATGTGATCATGGCTGATCATCCACAATCAGTACCCCGTTCCTGCCTTCTCCCCATCTAGCTCTCTCTTGAAAGCATCCAGAGAACCTGCCTCCACCGCCCTCTGAGGCAGAGAATTCCACAGACTCACCACTCTCTGTGAGAAAAAGTGTTTCCTCGTCTCCGTTCTAAATGGCTTACTCCTTATTCTTAAACTGTGGCCCCTGGTTCTGGACTCCCCCAACATCGGGAACATGTTTCCTGCCTCTAGTGTGTCCAAGCCCTTAACAATGTTATATGTTTCAATGAGATATCCTCTCATCCTTCTAAACTCCAGAGTGTACAAGCCCAGCTGCTCCATTCTCTCAGCATATGACAGTCCCGCCATCCCAGGAATTAACCTTGTAAAACCTACGCTGCACTCCCTCAATAGCAAGAATGTCCTTCCTCAAATTAGGGGACCAAAGCTGCACACAATACTCCAGGTTTGGTATTGGCTATAACATTGTCAATAAACCTCCAAAAAACGAGGAGGAAAAATGGTGAGTGGGAGTGAGAATGAGGGGGGGGGGGGGGGGGGGGGGAATGAATGAGCAAGTTTAACACTACCCTGTCACCCTCTCGTTCACAGACTTTGATTGTGGGTGTGCTGGTTGTGTTGGCAGAGAAGGAATACAGTTCACGATCTCTGGTAATGATGAAAGAACACTTAAACAGCTGTATACACAGAGTGCCGGAGTAACTCAGTGGTTCTGGCCACATCTCTGGAGGACATGGATAGGTGACGTTTCGGGTCAGGACCCTTCTTCAGACTGATGGAGTCGGGGGGGAGAGCACTGCAAAAGAGAGGTGGAGGTGGGACAAAGCATCGATAGACACATGAAACTGCAGGCGTTGGATTACATCAGAAGGACACAAAATTCTGGAGTAACTCAGCGGGCAGCAACTCTGGAAAACATGGATAGGTGATATTTCAAGTCAGGACCTTTCTTCGGACCATGTTCCCCAGAGATGCTGCCTGACTAACTGAGTTATTCCAGCACTTTGTGTCCTTTTTTGAATAATCTAGCACCTGCAGTTCCTGGTTGATACTGTAAATCACCAATCGCTGAACATTCCATCTCTGAAGATAGACACAAAATGCTAGAGTAACTCAGCAGGTCAGGCAGCATCTATAGAGAAAAGGAACAGGTGACGTTTCGGGTCCGAAGAGGGGTTTCAACCCGAAATGTCACCTATACCTGTTCTCCGGAGATGCTGCCTGACCCACTGAGTTACTCCAGCATTTTGTGTCTATCTTCGGTGTAAACCAGCATTTGCAGTTCCTTCCTACATTCCATCTCTGAGTTGGACTTGTCAACATTAATGAAACCAACACCGCATCAAGTGAACAGCCTGCTACTCAGACCTGTGAATGGCCATCGATTTGTCCTTCCGGTAGAAATGACGCTGGAATCCTGAGCAAAAGTCAAAGTGCTGGAGGAACTCAGCAGGGTCAGGCAGCATCTGTGGAGGGAATGGCCAGGCAACGTATCAGGTGTCAGACTGAAGAAGGATCCCGACCACGAATGTCGCCTGTCCAGTTCTCTCTAACACATTCTGGTTGAAGTACTGGAAACTCTCAACATGCCAGGCAGCATCTGTGGAGAGAGAAACGGAATGAATGAATCAGTCAAAAACATTTCACCTGAATTTGAGAAGAGAGAACTCAAGAATATTTTTTCACTATCCTGCCCCCCTTTTCCCCACAACCTTCACCCCATTCCCTCTGCCCCCTCCCATCTTGTTCAACCTATAGATGTGGGGGGAGGGGGGGTGCCTTTGTCCACCCACCTGCCAGTGAACCCCCTCCCCTCACCTGTGTCTTCCTATCACTCACCTCATCTGTGTCCACCTATTGTTGTCCTGCCCATTCCTCTCTTCCAGCTTTCTCCCCTGCCCTCATCAACGGCGCTCAGTCTAAAGAAGGGTCTCGACCCGAAACGTCACCCATCCATGTCCTCTGGAGACGCTGGTGCTAGGGAGGGGATGGGATCCTGTCAGGTCAAGGGAAGACACGGCAGAGGTGATGGCTGGGTCGGTGAGGGGTCAGGGTCGGGGTCAAGGCAGTGAGGGGGTCATGGTTGGGTCAGGGAAGGGTTAGGGAGATGCGGGAAGGACTGGGGAGAGGTGGTAAGGGGTCAGGGAGGGTCACGGTGGGAGTGAGGTGGGTTCAGCGAGGGGTCAAGGAAAGGTGATGAAGGGGTCATGGAGGGTTGGTGGATGCGTGATGGAGGGGTCAGGGAGGGGTTACGGAGGGGTGATGGAGGTGTTTATGGAAGGGTGATGGGGAGGTTATTTTAGTTTAGTTTATTGTCACGTGTACCGAGGTACAGTGAAAAGCTTATGTTGCGTGCTAAATACATGACTACAATTGGCCCATTACTGTGTATACATAATGAGGGAATAATGTTTAGTGCAAGTTAAAGCCAGCTGCGTCCGATCAAGGTTAGTCCGAGGGTCCCAATGAGGTAGATAGTAGTTCAGGATCACTCTCTGGATGGGGTCAACTAGGGGTTTTGATGGGTCAGGGAGACATTACATTGGGGTCAGGGAAGGAGGGGTCATTATGAGGTCAGGGAGGGGTCATGATGGGATTAGTGAAGGGTCATGAGGAGGTCAGAAGAGGTTATGATGGGGCCTGGGAGAGGTTATGATGGGGTTATGGTGGGGTCAGGGAGGGGTCATGATGAGGTCAAGAAGGGGTTATGATGGGGCCAGGAAGAGGTTATGATGGGGTTATGGAGGGGTCAGGGGGACGTCATGATGGGGTCAGAGGGGATATGGTGGTGTCAGGGAGGGGTCATTATGAGGTCAAGAAGGGGTTATGATGGGGTCAGGAAGAGGTTATGATTGTGTTATGGTCAGGGGGAGGTCAAGATGGGGTCAGAGGGGATATGGTGGGGTCAGGGAAGGGTTTGGGAAGGGGTCAGGGAAGGGTCAGGGAGGATGTCACCAATCCTTCTGACTGAGCTCCCTTTCCATTGACAGCCCGGCGCTGGCCTGACCTTTGGCCTGGTGACCCTGGTGACGTCGTGCCTGCAGTTTGCTGTTGCTCTGGCTGCCGTGCTGATCGGCCCACTGTGCTACTTTGCCCAGGAGGGGGTGTCAGGCCAGGGGTACCTGGGCTATGCCGTGAGCTTCCCCTACCCCTACCGCCTGCCCCCGCTCTGCCTCGACCCTCCGCTCCTCGAGTTCTACCACCTCGGCCAACACCTCCTGGCCATGGCCCTGGCCCTGGTCATCTTCGCCCTGGCCCTCGCCCACTGCATCCGCCTCGCCTACAGGTTCAACGCCACAGGAACCCTCCGTGTACGTGACCTCCTCCTCTACACCCGGGCCTGACCTCACCACCTCCGACCTCTCCCAGCATGCGGGTGGGGGGGTGGGGTTTGGGGGAGGGCGGCACACCGGGTGTGGACCAGGGAGGTCCCGGCACCTCCTCACTGACCCTCAGAGAGAACAAGTGAGGAAACCGGGGGAGGAGGAGTTGGGGAAGACAGAGACATCATGGGAGTCGGAGAAGGGAGGTCTTCAACTTGGCGTCAGGAACCCTTCCGATTCAGATTCAGATTCAACTGTATTGTCATTGTCAGTGTATAGTACAGAGACAACGAAATAAAGTTAGCATCTCCCTAGAAGAGCGACATAAATATGAGCAATAAATAAATCTATTTACGTGCATAGTATTTTTTTCCTGGTGGGAGGAGTGCCCGGGGGGGGGGGGGGGGGTGATTGGCAGTCACCGAGGTACAGTGTTGAGTAGTGTAACAGCCGCCGGGAAGAAGCTGTTCCTGAACCTGCTGGTCCGGAAACGGAGAGACCTGTAGCGCCTCCCGGATGGTAGAAGGGTAAACAGTCCATGGTTGGGGTGAGAGCAGTCCTTGGCGATGCTGAGCGCCCTCCGCAGACAACGCTTGCTTTGGACAGACTCAATGGAGGGGAGCGAGGAACCGGTGATGCGTTGGGCAATTTTCACCACCCTCTGCAGTGCTTTCCGGTCGGAGACAGAGCAGTTGCCATACCATACTGTGATACAGTTGGTAAGGATGCTCTCGATGGTGCAGCGGTAGAAGTTCACCAGAATCTGAGGAGACAAATGGACCTTCTTCAGTCTCCTCAGGAAGAAGAGACGCTGGTGAGCCTTCTTGACCAGAGTTGAGGTATTGTGGGTCCAAGAGAGGTCATCGGAGATGTTAACACCCAGGAACCTGAAGCTGGAAACACGTTCCACCTCCGTGCCGTTAATGTGGATGGGGGTGTACGTGCCGCCCCTGGACTTCCTGAAGTCTACAATGAGCTCCTTGGTCTTCTTGGAGTTAAGGGCCAGGTTGTTGTACAGCGCACCATGCTGCTAGGAGCTGGACCTCCTCCCTATAGGCCGACTCATCGTTGTTGCTGATGAGGCCAATCACCGTTGTATCATCTGCATACTTGATGATGGTGTTAGTACCATGTACAGGTGTGCAGTCGTAGGTGAAGAGGGAGTAGAGGAGGGGGCTCAGCACACAGCCCTGTGGAACGCCGGTGTTCAGGGTGAGGGTTGAAGAGGTGTGCTTGTCTAACCTAACAGACTGGGGTCTGTTGGTTAGAAAGTCCAGTATCCAGTTGCAGAGGGAGGGGTCGATGCCCAGGTTACCGAGTTTGGTGATCAGTTTAGAGAGTATGATGGTGTTGAATGCTGAGCTGTAATCGATGAACAGCATTCTTACGTAAGTGTCTCTGTTGTCGAGGTGGGAGAGGGCAGAGTGAAGTGCCATTGAGATGGCATCCTTCATACTCCTGTTCTTGCGGTAGGCAAACTGATAGGGATCCAGTGTGGGGGGTAGGCAGCCTTTGAGGTGTGCCGGGACCAGCCTCTCGAAGCACTTGGTAATGATGGGAGTAAGTGCAACTGGGCGGAAGTCGTTGAGGCTTGCCGCAGTGGAGTGTTTTGGCACCGGCACAATGGAGGTGGTTTTAAGGCACGTGGGGACAACTGCTTGGGCAAGTGACAGGTTGAAGATGTCAGTCCAGACGTCTGTCAGCTGCGCAGCACAGGCCCTGAGCACGCGCCCGGGGATGCCGTCAGGGCCAGCAGCCTTACGTGCATTAGTCCTACTCAGTGCCACGTATACGTCGTAGGGGGTGAGTGTGAGGGGTTGGTGATCAGCAGGGAGCACAGCCTTGATGGCTGTCTCTAGATTGTCCCTGTCAAAGCGGCCATAGAAGTGGTTAAGCTCCTCAAGGAAGGAGGCGTCGCTGGATGTGGGGGTGGTGTTGGTGGGTCTATAGTCCGTGATGGCCTGGATGCCTTGCCACATGCGTCGGGGGTCGGAGTTGTTGTTGAAGTGCTCCTCAATCCTGAGCTTATGGCAGTGCTTGGCCTTCTTGATGCCCCTCTTCAGGTTAGCCCTGGATGAACTGTAGGCTCGAGCATCGCCTGACCTGAAAGCGGTGTCCCGTGCTTTCAGCAGTAGCCTGACCTCGCTGTTCATCCATGGCTTCTGATTCGGGAATATGGTCACCCGTTTGAGGGAGGTGACACTGTTGATGGTGAAGTTTATAAAGTCCAGAACAGAGGATGTGTAGGAATCAATGTCTGTGTGGGAGTCAAGGGTGGCCTGGGCTGCAAACGCCTTCCAGTCAGTGTTTCCAAAACACTGCTGAAGTGTGGAGTCCGCTTCCTCTGACCAGACTTTAACTGTCCTCACAGTGGGTTCATCGGTGATGCCCATTCCTGGGTGGTTTGGGCTCCACCAATCGTGATGGGATCTCAACCAACTTCATGAGGGATCTTCCCCACCACCATGATAGATCTCCCTCAACTTCCCAAAGGTATCCCTCCCCCAACTCGCTGAGGGATCTCCCCCCCCAACTCCCTGATGTGTCTCCCACAACTCCTTGAGATGTGTTCCCCCAACTTCTGGAGAGATCTCCTCCAGGAACTCCCTCTGTAGCAGCTCAGGTGCTGATCCAAACCGACAACCCATTGGAGCAGGAACCTGGTTGACATCTTCCGTTCCCTCTCCCCAGGGTCACCACTGGAGCTGGTAGGATCTGCCTCGTGCCCTCCCGGCCTCTGGACAGCTGACCGGCTGGGAGTGACCAGAGGAACACCGCGTAACCAGGGGCAACGTCCCGGCGGGGTCCAGCGAGTGGCGTCATTGTGTCACCCCCCCCTCCATTCCTCACTCCCTCACTCCCACCATCCCTCCCTCCATTCCCACCCCTCCGTCCATCCATCCCACCCTTCCTCCCTCTTTCTCCAACCTTTCCTCCCTCTATCCCCACCCCTACCTCCTTCCCTCCATCCTCCATCCTTACCCTTGCCTCCCTCCCTTCCTCCAGCCATCCGCACCCATCCCCTTGTCCACACACTCTCTCTCTCTCTCTCTCTCTCTCTCTCTCTCTCCGTTCCCCTCCTTCTAACCCCTCTTGCACTCTCCTACCTTCTCCCCCAACTCCCACTTGCTTTCCCTCCTTCTCTCCCCTCTCTCCCCTCCTCCTTCTCTCCCCTCTCCTATTCTCTCTCTCTCTCTATCTCTCTGTCCACCTCTCTCCACTCTCCCTCTCTCCCCATTCTCACTGTCTGTCAGCCTCTGTCTGTCTCCCTCTCATATTCTTTCCCTCCTCTTACCCCACTCTCTCTCTCCCCTCGCGCACGCTTCTCTCTCACCCCCTCTCTCTCCACTACTCGCTCAATAATAGAAACCTGAGGGGCGATATTTTCATACAGTAGGTATATGGAACGACCTGCAGTGGAAGTAGTTGAGGCAGATACTTGAACGGGTACATGCAGTGGCGGACTGGCCAGGGTGTCAGCTTGCCCGATGGCAAGTGGGCCGCTGTTGAAGTGGGCCCACTTTGTCTCCTGGCAACCAATATTTTTAGACCCAGTCCGCCACTGGCTACATGGATAGGAAAGGTTTAGAGAGATATGGACCAAACACAGGTAGATGAGACTAGCTTAGCTGGGGCATCTTGGCATTGATACTATAAGTTGGGCTGAAGGGCCTGTTTCCATGCTGTATGAGTATGGGGTTTGGAGATCTGAGTGTAGCAGCTGGAGGAAGATACAGAGACAGGAAAGGGTGAGAGATTTGACAAGGATTAGAGCTAACACAGTGCCAGAGACACGGGTCAATCCTGACCTCAGGTGCTGTCTGTATGGAGTTTTCACGTTCTCCCTGTGACTGTGTGACCTTTGGTGTTTTGGCTTCATAGAACAGTACAGTACAAGATAGAAACATAGAAACATAGAAATTAGGTGCAGGAGTAGGCCATTCGGCCCTTCGAGCCTGCACCGCCATTCAATATGATCATAGCTGATCATCCAACTCAGTATCCCGTACCTGCCTTCTCTCCATACCCTCTGATCCCCTTAGCCACAAGGGCCACATCTAACTCCCTCTTAAATATAGCCAATGAACTGGCCTCGACTACCCTCTGTGGCAGGGAGTTCCAGAGATTCACCACTCTCTGTGTGAAAAAATTTATTCTCATCTCGGTTTTAAAGGATTTCCCCCTTATCCTTAAGCTGTGACCCCTTGTCCTGGACTTCCCCAACATCGGGAGCAATCTTCCTGCATCTAGCCTGTCCAACCCCTTAAGAATTTTGTAAGTTTCTATAAGATCCCCTCTCAATCTCCTAAATTCTAGAGAGTATAAACCAAGTCTATCCAGTCTTTCTTCATAAGACAGTCCTGACATCCCAGGAATCAGTCTGGTGAACCTTCTCTGCACTCCCTCGAAGATCAGACCCTTCGGCCCACAATGTTGGTGCTGATCACGATGCCAAGATAAACTAATACCCTCTGCCTGCACATGATCCATATTTCTCCATCTGCTGTATATCCCAGAAACCGGGTGGTGAATCTGTGGAATTCATTGCCACAGACGGCCGGCTGTCAATGGATGGTTTTAAGGCAGAGATTGACAGATTCTTGATTAGTAAGGATGTCAGAGGTTATGGGGAGAAGGCAGGAGAATGGGGTTGCTGGAAAGATAGATCAGCTGTGATTGAATGTCGGAGTGGACTTGATGGGCCAAATGGCCTAATTCTGGTCCTGTAATGCTCCTGTCCCACTTAGGAAACCTGAACGGAAACCTCTGGAGGCTTTGCGCCCCACCCAAGGTTTCCGTGCGGTTCCCGGAGGTTTTTGTCAGTCTCCCTACCTGCTTCCACTACCTGCAACCTCCGGCAACCACCTGCAACCTCTGGGAACCGCACGGAAACCTTGGGTGGGGCGCAAAGTCTTCAGAGGTTTCCGTTCAGGTTTCCTAAGTGGGACAGAGGCATTATATGAACTTATGAACGAAAATGCGCTACAATGCTGAGAATTATATTCTGCACTCTGTATCTTCTCCTTTGCTCTATCTATTGTTCTTGAGTTTCACTTGATTGTATTTATGTATAGTATTATCTGATCTGATCGGGTAGCATGCAATACCAAGCTTTTCACTGTACCTCGGTACACGTGACAATAAACCTGAACCCAATCCATGTGCCTATCTAAACGTCTCTTCAATGCCACTGTCTTATTTGCCTCCACCGCCACCCCTGGCAGCGTTCCAGGCATCTGCCACCCTCTGTGTAAAAAAACTTGCCCCGCAAATCTCCTTTCAAACTTTTTACCCCTCTCACCTTAAAGCTACGCCCTCTCACATCAGGCAAGAGGTAGAAAAATGTGAAAACGCACACCTACAGATTCAGGGACATTTTTTTCCAACTGTGGTCAGGAAACTGAACCATCCTATCAACAACTAGAGATGATCCTGAGCGACCATCTCCCTCATTGGAGACCCTCGGACTGTCTTTAATTGGACTTTACTGAACTTTATCTTGCACTAAACATTATTCCCTTTATCCTGTATCTGTACACTGTGGAGGACTCGATTTTAATCATGTATAGTCTTTCCGCTGACTGGGGTTTATGGGGAGCTTTTCACTGCACCTCGGTACACGTGACAATAGACTAAACTAAACTAAATAAACTGAATGAAACTACACAAAACTAAACTAAACCGGTCGTCAGGCACCACCACAGAATCTACAGAGATGTGGAAGATTATGCCAAACCGTCCAAACCTTCCAACCTAAACTAAACTTTGACATTACCACCCTTGGGAAAAGGTGTCTGACTGATTCCCTTGCCCCCACACTCCAGAGAAGCCCGAGGTCTGTGGGTCAATTGCCTGCTGTTTGTTACCCTGAGTGGCTGAAGGGGGGGGGCGACTGGATGGGAACGAGAGGATGAATGTGGCGTTAGTGCAATGCAAGTGTGCCTCTTGTTGCCAGCACAGCACCCGTGACTCTCTGCAGCAACTTATGGATAATCTCAAGGCTTCAGGGGTTGACGGCAAGCCTTACAATCACACAGCACGGAAACAGGCCCTTCGGCCCGACATGCTCAAACCAACCAACATGTCCCATTTACGCTAGTCCCACTTAGCATTTGGCCAATATCCCTCTAAACCTGTCCTGTCCATGTAGCTGTCTAATTGTTTCTTAAATGTTGGGATAGTCCCTGCCTCAACCTCCTCCTCCGGCAGCTCGTTCCATACACTCACCACCCTTTGTGTGAAAAAGTTACCCACCAGATCTTCCCCCCTTCACCTTAAATCTATGTCCTCTGGTTCTTGATTCCCATACTTTGGACAAGAGACTGTGTCGACCCGATCTATACTTCTTATTATATTATAAACCTCTATAAGACCACCCCTCATTCTAAAGTTCTAGCCTGCTCAACCCCTCCCTATAGCCCAGGCTCCCGTGTCCTGGCAACATCCTCGTATATTTTCTTTCCAGATTGACATCTTTCCTGTAACATGGTGCCCAGAACGGAACTCAATGCTCTAAATGCGGCCTCATCAACATCTTGTACAACTGCAACAGGGAAGGCATGGTGGCGCAGCGGTAGAGTTGCTGCCTTACAGTGCCAGAGACCCGGGTTTGATCCTGACTACGGGTGCTTTTCTGTATGTAGTGTGTACATTCTCCCCGTGACCTATGTGGGGTTTCTCCGGGATCTCTGGTTTCCTCCCACACTCCAAAGATATGCATGTTTGTAGGTTAATCGGCTTGGTGGAAGTGTAAATTGTCCCTAGACTGTGTAGGATTGTGTAAGTGTGCAGGGATCACTGGTCGGCACAGACCCGATGGGCCGAAGGGCTTGTTTCCATGCTGTATCTCTAAAGTAAACTAAACTAAACTAAACTAAAACATGATTACCCAACTTCTATGCTCAATACTCTGACTGATGAAGGCTAATGTGCCAAAAACCTTGGTGATTTTGCAATGTAGCAAACTCTTTACGCTTGAGTTCCAGAGCATTTTGGGTCACAGGGGAGAGAATTAGCAAAAGATTAATTTTAAAATCATCCGAGCCAGCCAGAGCTGCAGTCCCAGTTGTCCCAGCCAGAGGGCGACGCTGAGCGCAGTGTGTTTCCCTGGCTAGGGTTGCCACCCACAGCCCATGGCCGGTATTGCAGGAACAGGGGGAGAGGGGAACATTTTGCAAACTAACAGTATGAATATTGAATGACACAAAGTGCTGGAGTAACTCAGCGGGTCGGGCAGCATCTGTGGAGAACATGAATAGGTGATGTTTCGCGTCGAGACCCTTCTTCAGACTCCAGACTCAATCCTTCTTGCAACAGATCTCCGTCAGTGCCCTGCAGAGCAGACAGAAACAGACCCTTCAGCCCATCGAGTCCATGTTCAGAATCAAGTAACATAGTCTGAAGATGTCCCGACCGGAAACATCATCTAACCGTGATCTCCAGAGATGTCATCTGACTCACTGAATTACTCAAGCACTTTGTGTCTATTTTTGTAAACCAACATCTGCAGTTCCTTGTGTCTACATGGTATGAACATGGAATTATCCAATTTTAGATCACTAACCTACCCCCCCCCCCTCTCTTCCCTGTGCCCCACACGGATGCACACCCATTTCTCCCTTCCCCCCCCCCCCCCCCCCCCCATCCCCTTCAACCTTTATTCCTTCCTCTGATTTAACAATTCATACTTGTGTGTGAATGTGTGTGAATGTGTGTGAGTGATTGGTGGTGGTCGGAGGGGCCGTAGGCGCAGATTGGCAGCCAAGCTTCCGTCAGTCTGCCCCAAGGCAGCTGTGGCTACAGAAGTAGCTTACCACCACCGAGTGTGACTGAGGAGTGAATGAATAATGCGATGTAAAGCGCCTTGAGTATTAGAAATGCGCTATATAAATCCCATCCATTATACTTCTTCCATCCATATCTTATCTCACACTTTTTGTCTTATTTTTAATCTCTGGCCTTTGTTCAACTATCTGCCACTGACCCCCCCCCCCCTTGCCTGCATCCACCTATCACTTGCCAGAAGAAGATAAAAGGAACTACAAAAACACTGGAGATAGGCACAAAGTGCTGGAGTAACACAGCGGGTCAGACAGCATCACTGGAGAGAAGGAATGGGAGACGTTTCGGGTCGAGTCCCTTCTTCAGGCTGAGAGTCAGGGGAGAGGGAAACTAGAGATATGAAAAGGTACAAAGAGAAAACGAATGAAAGGTATGCAAAGGAACACTGGGCTAGTGTGTTTGCCCACAAATCTCATCCACATAGCTCATGTCTGCTCTGCCGATGTAGAGCATCGAGCCACAGCTTGTGAAAAGCCATAAACTCCATAAAAATGGGACAATAAAATCTTTGCAATGCTGAGTTTCCAAAATTTGTCAGGCTTCAGTGTGTGGAAACAATCCCAGGTATTTGGGTCTTGGTCAGTGTAACTATCTGAGCAGATGGCCTGGAGGAAGAGGGAACTGCAGATGCTGGAGTCTGGAGCATAACACATCATAGGGCAAAGAACAGTACAGAGCCACCAGAGATACGACACGGAAAACATTCGCATCTCCGGCAAGGTAAGAAACTGAAAAAAAAGTTTCCCCCGACCCCTTCCCCCTCCCCCACATAAAACAAACCGGAGAACATTTACACAGACATTTAACACACACGAAAACCTCATACATACAGCAGCTAAATACATTGTATTCAAACAGGACTTTGCATGGAAGCCAACTTAGAAACATTTATCCTGATGTGCCAGAAACTCAGACAAGGCTCAACACCTCATCCAATCAACTCTCGGCAAAGAAGAACACTGCAGCATTATTTACAATTATTTACAGGGTGTATGTCTGGTTTGCAGCCATCCAATCCATTCCATGCATTTTGCACCTAATTGACAGGGTCTGCAGATGTTCGTATTCTTTTCTTGCAACTTGCATCTAGGCTCTAGACACGCTGACACCACTCCGCAGCTTGCCCCCGTTCTGCAGAGAGCAATTCCAAATTGACCAAATCTCCCAGCAGCCCTGAAGCTTTTACCCCATTTCAAAGTCCTAGCCTCTCCAATGTGGCCAGGATTAACAGAAGCAGATACAATATTGGTGCTTAGGAGACTTTTGTATCGGCACATGGATATGCAGGGAGTGAAGGGATATAGATCATATGCAGGCAGATAATAGTTTAACTTAGCATCAATGTGGCGCAGACATCAGTGCAGCACAGTGGTGCAGCTGTAGAGCTGATGCCTCACAGCGCCAGAGAGCCGGGTTCGATCCTGACCTTGGGTGCTGTCTGTATGAAGTTTGCATTTTCTCACTATGACCGCGTGGGTTTCCTCTGGGTTCTTCCCACATTCCAAAGATGTGCGGGTTTGTAGGTTAATCAGCCCTCTGTAAATTTCCCCTAGTGTGTGGGCAGTGGATGAGAAAGTGGGATAGCATGGAGCTGGAGTGAACGATGGCCGGCATGGAGTCAGTGGGCCAAAGGGCCTGTTTCCTGCACAGTATCTCTAAAACTAAAACTAACTGTGAGCCGAATGGCCTGTTCCTGTGGTGTACTGTTCATAGGAAACAAATGGAAAGGAATGGAACGTGCAAATTGTCCTTAGTGTGTGTAGGCACGTGTTAATGTGCAGGGATCGCTGGTCGGTGCGGACTCAGTGGGTAGAAGGGCCCACTTCCACGCTGTATCTCTAAACTAAACTAAAAATCAATAAATCAATAAAGGAGGAAATGTGGCTGGGAGACGCAAGGATCTCTATACGAATCGTCTACAATCCATTCCCTCCACAGATGCTGCCTGGCCCTCTGAGTTCCTCCAGCACTGTGTGTTTTTGCTGTGGGTCTATGGCCTTGCCTGCTGTTTAAACAGCTTGAGATGTAGCCTCTGGATCGTGTGTTGTGTGCTGGAGCCAGCGACAAACTTGGCTCTCCACCGCTTCCACGCTCTGCAAATAAAAACCCGTTGACTTCAGCGTGGGGATTTTGGGCACCCTCCAACGTCGCTCCGGGAAGAGAGGGGTCAGACATCCAGTCAGTGCCTCCCACACCACTCCAGCACTGAGGAAGCGGGGTCTCAAGAGGCAGCACCTCGAGAGGTGATCACAGGGAAAGTCTCCCTGAGAATCCCCTCCATCACTAGCACAAGGGGTAGTGCTGCTCACCTGGACTGCTGCTCACCTGCAAGCAGTCTGCTACCTTAGTTTAGTTTAGCTTAGCTTAGCTTAGTTTAGCTTAGCTTAGCTTAGTTTAGTTTAGTTTAGTTTAGTTTAGTTTAGCTTAGCTTAGCTTAGCTTAGCTTAGCTTAGTTTAGTTTAGTTTAGTTTAGTTTAGTTTAGTTTAGAGATAAAGTGTGGAAACAGGCCATTCGGCCCACCGGATCCGGGCCGACCAGCGATCACCCATTCACACTAGTTCGATCCTACACACTAGGGATAATGTTACTGTTAATGAGGCCAATTAAACCACAAACCTGTACATCTGTGGAGTGTGGCTGGGAGTGGGAGCACCCGGAGAAAACCCAGGCGGTCACGGGGAGAACGTGCAAATTCCGTAAGGAATGCACCCGTAGTCAGGATCGAACCCGGGCCTCTGGCGCTGTGAGGCAGCAACCTTACCGCTGCGCCACTGTGCCAGCCCTTTGATGTTCGAGAGAAAGGAACCCAAGACATGGTGAGAGAGGGGAGAGGGGGGGAGAGAGGGAGGATGGGGCATGAGTGGCAGGGAGGGGAGAGGGGGAGGGGGAGGATGGGGCAGGGACGGGAGAGGGGGAGGGTGGGGCAGGGAGGGGAGAGGGGGAGGGGGAGAGAGAGGGAGGATGGGGCATGAGTGGCAGGGAGGGGAGAGGGGGAGGGGGAGGATGGGGCAGGGACGGGAGAGGGGGGGAGAGAGAGGGAGGTTGGGGCAGGGAATGGGAGGGAGGGGAGAGGGCTTGAGGCGTAACCGCGGGAGGGGAAGGGAGGGGGAGGGAAAGTGGTAGAGGGTGAGAACCTCTGAGGGGAGAATAAGGCAGCGTTCGTCTGGAGCCCCCACGGAACAGATGTGAAGGCTTTTGCAAACAGTCGACAGATTGGCAGAAACTCCAGTTGCAAATAATATTTTCGAGTCGGAAGAGGTTTTCTGGAACATTCTTTGGCCGGCTGTCAAGTACAGGGTTTGGCTGCAAGAGGAGGCCGTTACTGGAGGAGGAAGGGTTGTGAGATCTGGCCACAGGCTGGTGTCTGAATATCTTCCTCAGCCTCCAGGTCCAGCAATGGCAGCAGAGGGAGCAGAGGACCCTAACGCCACATCACCAGGGGACACATCCTCCGATGGTCCGTGCAGCCTATGGCCAGCCACAGCTTTTGCAGCCTCAATTATTTAACCAAACCCAGCTAATCAAAGCACAGTTGCTATGGTGTGGAGGCCAGTCTAGAGAGGGGAGAACCATTGTGTGTGGCACGGTGGCACAGTGGCAGAGTTAAGCCCCTGTCCCACTTTCCCAAGTCCCTCACGAATTCTCCCAAGTTTCCCCTTGATTCAAACTCGGGGAATGTCCGTAGGAGGTCGTAGATATTTCGTAGCGGCTCGTAATGCCAGCCGTAGGTACTCTGGGCTATTGTTTTGACTCGTGGACATTTTTCAACGCGCTGAAAAAACGTCCCGACTGACCTGATGCCCCGAGTCGGGGCATCAGGTCAGTCGGGACGTTTTTTCAGCACGTTGAAAAATGTCCACGAGTCAAAACAATTAGCCCCGATTACCTACGGCTGGCATCTCCGAGTTTGAATCAAGGGGAAAACTCGGGAGAATTCGTGAGCAACTCAGAAAAAGTGGGACAGGCCCTTTACAGTGCCTCACAGTGCCAGAGGCCCGGTTTCGATCCCGATTACGGGTGCTGTCTGTGCAGAGTTTGCACGTTCTCCCCGTGACTGCGAGGGTTTTCTCTGGGTGGTCCTGTTGGAAAACCAGGGGGCAAAGAGTCAGCAAGCCCCCCCCGTGGTTGATGTTATTGGGATGTGCCAGGTCCCTTGGCCCTTGAAGATGAAACATTGGATCCAACCCAATGCTCGATCCTGCATTGCCCCCACTCTCCCATCCACTCCCTACATAGTGGGGACAATTTGCAGAGGACACACGAGAGCTCGTGTGGGTTTCTACCCACCCTCCAAAGATGTGTGAGTTTTCATGGCTGAAGATGTCCTGGTTGGGTTGCTCCTGGGCCTGGCCAAGCTGGCCATCCGCGAGTCAAGGCGCCAGGCGGTGGAGGGCTCAACCCGAGCCGGCTGCCTGCCCCTTTTCCGGGGATACGTCCGTGCCCGGGTGCGGAAGGAAAGGGAATACGCCCTGTCTACGGGCACCCTGAGGGAGTTCCGGGACCGCTGGGCACCGAGGGGGGTTGAATGTATCCTGGACAAGGATTGCAATATAGTTGTTTAGCAGTTGCTTAGCATATTTGTTCGTCTTGTATTATGGTGGTGTTTTGTTTTACTGTATTGTAAATACTATTTTAATATTTGAATAAATATTTTTGATTTAAAAAAAAAAAGAAAAAAGAGATATGTGAATTTTGTAGATTAATTGGCTTCAATAAAAATTGTAATTTGTTCCTAGTAAGATAGTACGAGTTAACAGGCTGAAGGGCCTGTTTCCATGCTGTATCTCTAAAGTCTAAAGTCTAAGGTGCTCGTCCTCATCTCAAGAGTCAAAGAGTATTTAATTGTCCATATGTACCGACTGTGGAACAAATACATTCTTATTTCCAGCAGCCTGTTCACTCTACCTATTCCCTTCATGGTTTTGTACTCTTCTGTAAGATCACCCCTCAGCCTGCTACGCTCCAAGGAATAAAGTCCTCGCTTTTCCAAGCTCTCCCCGTAGCTCAGACTCTGGAGTCCCGGCAGCATCCTTGTACATCTTCTCTGCACTCTCTCCAGCTTAACGACATTTGGACAGGCACACAGACAGGATAGGTTTGGAGGGAGATTAGATTAGATTAGATTAGATTAAACTTTATTAATCCCCTTATTCAGGGGAAATTCTGATGTCCTTGCAGCACACTAATAAAAATACAACATAGCATTCAAAAAGAAGTTCAACACAAAAACATCCCCCCACAGTGATTCCCACTGTGGGGGAAGGCACAAAGTCCAGTCCCCATCCTGTTGTCCACCCAAAGTCGGGCCTATTGAGGCCTCCACAGTCGCCTCCACGGCGCCCGATGTTCTCACCGGGTGATGGTGCTCCGGCGTCGGGAGAACCCCCAGCGGCTTGGGGTGCCAGGAACGGCCCCTTCCCACCGGAGCCTGCGGCTTCCAAGCCAACAGACAGCGCCGGACGGAGCTCCGCACACTGGCGATCTCAGCAAGAGATCCCAGGCTCCGGGATGTAACGTTCAGCGTCGCAGCTGGCCGCTCCACAGTAGCCAAACACAGGCAAATGGGACTAACATGGGACATGTAGTTCAGCATGGACGATTTGGGGATGTTTCTGTTCTCACAGGTTCATAAATTCATGTTGGAAGTGCCAGAGGTTATGGGGAGAAGGCAGGAGAATGGGGTTAGGAGGGAGAGATAGATCAGCCATGGTTGAATGGCAGAGTAGACTTGATGGGCCGAATGGCCTAATTCTACTCCTATTACATGATCTTATGTTATAGGAACAGAAGTAGTCCATTCTGTCCATCTAGTCCACTCCATTCAATCATGGCTGATCTATCTTTCCCTCTCAAACCCCATTCTCCTGCCTTCTTCCCATAATCTTTGACACACGTACTAATCAAGGATATGTCAATCTCCGCTTTGAAAAAACCAAAGACTTGGCCTCGATAGCCGTCTGTGGCAATGAATTCCACAGATTCACTACCCTCTGGTTTAAGAAATTCCTCCTCATATCCTTTCTAAAGGTACGTCCTTATGACTCCACAACATCTTTCTTATGGCAGGGTGACTAAAATTGAAGGCTATTCTCCTGCTATGGCCTCAATAATGTCTTGTACAGCTTTAAAAACAATTCTGAAGAAGGATCCCAACCTGAAACCTCACTTATCCATGTTCTCCAGAGATGCTGCCTGACCCACTGAGTTATTCCAGCACTTTGTGTCCTTCAGTGTAACATATTGTCCCAATTTCTATACAAGTCCACCACTGATTTTCTGGCAACTGGTAGTCCAGCACCTCATTTAATCCGGAGAAAACTATGAGAGCACACTTGAAATCCCCCCCCCCCCCCGGAGGATCCCCCCGAAAACGCGTTGCCTGGGCTGGGTGTGACGGCCGATCTCCATCTCATCGCGACTTGTGCGGCCGATCAGTGAGTCAAATTTACCCCCTGTGTCCGGGGCTCTGGAACAGCAAATCCGCCTGTAGCTGACCTCCGAGGTCAATGTTGCGGGCCTGTATCCCGGCCCCCCTGGCGGCCTAAGCAGACCGTTCCAGTACCATTGGACTCCTCTCAAAGGCCGTGACCTTTGTTGGTCCGGGAAAATGGAAAATCCAGAAAGGCTCTGGAACCAAGGGTGCCGGATTATCGGTGGTGGACCTGTACTCAATTTCCTGACTGTTTGGCAATTTGGCCACTCGTGTCTGCTCTGTCATTGGAGGAGTTGGCATCTCCCTTTCTCTTTGGTCTCTCCCAACAAAGACCTGTCGATCTCACCCGGGTGGGGCTGTCAAATAGTTCAAGTGTCTCCTCTTCTCGTTTGATTTCCTTCCATGGGAGCTGTGTTTACTTTGGAACGAACGCAGGAGAAAATTGCATTAATATCCGTGGGTGGCTCAGGTCAAAGTTCTCTCGCCGTCTCTCCCTATCTCAACCTCAGGGCGGAGCTGGGGCGCAGCGATAGAGTTGCTGCCTTTACTGCACCAGAGATGTGGGTTCGATCCTGCCCGCTGGTGCTGACTGTATGGAGTTAGTACATTCTCCTTGTGACCATGTGAATTTCCTCCGGGTGCCCTGGTTTCCTCCTACACTCCAAAGCCGACACTTCAAAGACGTACAGGTTTGTAGGTTAATTGGATTTGGTAAAATTGTAAATTGTCCCTAGTGTGTAGGACAGGGTGACCGCTGGTCGGTGCGGGCTCGGTGGGCCGAAGGGCCTGTTTCCGCAGTGTATCTCTAAAGTCTAAAGTAAAGTCTAAATGTAAAACAGTATAGCACAGGAACAGGCCCTTCGGCCCACAATATCTGCACTGCACATGGTGCCAAGTTAAACTAATCTCCTCTGTCTACACATGATCCATATCCCTCCGTTCCCCACATATACATGCATCTGTCTAAAAGACTGATTACGGATCTTGCACTTCATTTTCCCTGTAACTGTAACACTATAACGCTGTAGCTCTATATTCTGCACCCTGGTAGTTTTATCTTTGCACTACCTGTTGTACTTGTGTATGTCCTGATTGTAATCATGTCGGACATGCTCTGACTGGATAGTACGCAAACAAAGTTTTACTCATGACATTAATAAACCAAACCCAATACCAATAACAAACTTCTCTCCTTTGTATTCGCTGCTTCAGTTAATAAAACAAAGGGGCATGCAGATATCACTGAGAAAGCTGCAGTACTAATTCACCATCCTCTGTTGCCAGGGCAACGTGCATTTTCCAATTTGCTGCATCTTACGGAAGAAGAAGGAATTAAGTGGATTGTATTGGTGTGGAGCCGGAGTCACACGGAGACTGGAGCCCCCTTGGTTAGGAGCAATGATCCCAAAGTGAACAAGAGAGTGGAGAGATACACTCTTATTCTTGAGGCATTAACACCCTCTCCTCCATTTCATTCTATTCAACTCAATGGAAATTCTGGGATACAAAGTAAACTTCTGTTTCTTCCATATTTTCCCAATTTTTGGGGGTTTATTTTTTCTTTTACATCAGAGGAGGTTTAATTTAGTTTTAGTTTAGTTTGTTGTTGTCAAATGTACCGATTTCAGTGAAAAGCTTTTTTGGTTGCGTGCTATCTAGTCAGCCAAAGACTATACATGTTTACAATCCAGCCATTGACAGTGTACAGATATAGGATCAATGGCATAATGTTTAGTGCAAGATATAGCCCTGTAAAGTCCAATATAATCAAAGATGGTCTTTAATCAAAGATGGTCCAAAGGTCTCCAATGCGGTAGAATGGGAGGTCAGGACCGCTCCATAGTTGGTGAGAGGACGGTTCAGTTACCTGATAACAGCTGGGAAGAAACTGTCCCTGAATCTGGAGGAGTGCGTTTTCACAACACTGTACCTTGTGCCTGATGGGAGAGGGGAGAAGAGCGGGAGTGACCGGGATGAGAGGTGTCCTTGGTTACGTTGGTGGCCTTGGGAAAGGCAGCATAACGTGTAGATGGAGTCAGTAGAAGGAAGGTGGGTTTGTGTGATGGACTGGGCAATATCCATAACTACCAGAATGATGCCTGGATCAGGGAGTATTAGCAACAGGGAGAGGTTGGGCAGATTTGGAGTAACAAGGGTTGAGTAGGTGCTGATGTTACACCAAGGCAGGACGCTTCTTCAGACTGATTGTTGGAGGGGAGAAATGAGGAAGAGGAAAGTGGGGAGAGGCCATGTTTTGTCTTGCCCCCCCCCCCCCCCCCCCCCCTCACTTCCAGCTTCCTTCAGCCTCCCTCTGGGAGGCAGGAGTTGGTGGAGGATGGGAATACATCTGTTGGCTGCCTGCAACAAGTTGTCTACCACAAGGCTCAGTGGTGTTTATAATAGACATGTTTATGTATCATAACTCGGATGAGAATGAGGGTGGTCTGATGAGTACGTTTACAAACAAAGTGAAAAGATGCAGAGTTGTTCACAGTGAAGATGGTCCTCCATTGTACAGGGCCCTGGTGTGACCACATCTGGAGTATCGTGTGCAGTTTTGATCACCTAATTTGAGGAAGGACATCCTTGCTATTGAGGCAGTGCATCGTAGGTTCACGAGGTTAATCCCCGGGATGGCGGGATTGTCATATGACGAAAGATTGGAAAGACTGGGCTTGTATTCACTGGAATTTAGGATAGAAACATATGACATTATAAAAGGACTGGACAAGCTAGATGCAGGAAAAATGTTCCCAATGTTGGGGAGTCCAGAACCAGGGGCCACAATCTAAGAATAAAGGGGAGGCCATTTAAAACTGAGATGAGAAAAAACTTTTTCACCCAGAGAGATAAAGGGGAGGCCAATTCACTGGATGAATTTAAAAGAGAGTTAGATAGAAATCTTGGGGCTAGCAGAGTCAAGGGGTATGGGGAGAAGGCAGGCATAGGTTAGTGATTGTGGATGATCAGCCATGATCACAATGAATGTCGGTGCTGGCTCGAAGGGCCGAATGGCCTCCTCCTGCACCTATTTTCTGTGTTTCTATGTTTCTAAAACATAGTGCCCAAAACAGAACACTATACCCTAATTGTGGCCTCACCAATGTCTTATACAATAGTAACATGACTTCTAAACTTCCAAAGTCAATACTCTGATTGATGAAGGCGAAGGTGCTGAAAGCTTTTTTGACCACCTTATCCACCTGTGGCGGCCTGGCCCACTGAACACATGTAGTTAATGCCACGGGACATGGATTTAGGGTTAGGGGGAAGAGATTTGGAGAGTTTTGTTTAGTTTGGTGAGTCTTAGTTTAGTTTAGTTTAGTTTAGTTTAGAGATACAGCGCGGAAACAGGCCCTCCGGCCCACCGAGTCCCCACCGAACACCGATCACCCCGTACACTAGCACCACCCTACACATTAGACATAATTCACAATTTTCACCTAAGCCAATTGACCTACATACCTATTCATCTTTGGAGTGTGGAAGGAAACCGGAGCACCTGGTGAAAACCCACGTGGTCGCAGGGGGAACGTACAAACTGGGTGCAGACAGCACCCACAGTCAGGATCAAACACGAGTCTCTGGCGATGAGAAGCAGCAACTCTACTGCTGCTCCATCCTGCCAAGGGGTATTCTGAGGGGTAGGATCTGAGGTGTCATTGTTCACCAGAGAGTGGTGAGTACCTGGAACGCACTGCTAGAGAGTTGTGGAGGCAGAGTCACTGAGAGTGTTTAAGAAAGATAGACACAAAGGGCTGGAGTAACTCAGCGGGTCAGGCAGCATCACTGGAGATAATGGATGGGTGACATTTTGGGTCGGGACCCATGGTTACTTTCATCAAATCAAAGGCGTAGCCATGTGCACTCGCATGGGCCCCAACCTATGCCTGCCTGTTTGTCGGGTACGTCGAACAGTTCTTATTGCAGGCGTTCACTGGCCCTATCCCCCAACTCTTTCCAGCAGTCTGAATAAGGGACATGACCTGAAACATCACCCATCCTTTTTCTCCAGAGATGCTGCCTGACCCACTGAGTCAGTGCGGTGTCTATAGAGTCATAGAGTGATACAGTGTGGAAACAGGCCCTTCGGCCAAACATGCCCACACCGGTCAATATGTCCCATGTGCCCCATTGTTGGGCGAGTCCAGAACCAGGGGCCACAGTCTTAGAATAAAGGGGAGGTCATTTAAGACTGAGGTGAGAAAAAACTTTTTCTCCCAGAGAGTTGTGAATTTATGGAATTCCCTGCCACAGAGGGCAGTGGAGGCCAAATCACTGGATGGATTTAAGAGAGAGTTAGATAGAGCTCTAGGGGCTAGTGGAGTCAAGGGATATGGGGAGAAGGCAGGCACGGAGTTATTGATAGGGGACGATCAGCCATGATCACAATGAATGGCGGTGCTGGCTCGAAGGGCCGAATGGCCTCCTCCTGCACCTATTTTCTATGTTTCTAACACTAGTCCCACCTGCCTGCATTTGGTCCATATCCCTCCAAACCTGTCCTATCCATGTACCTGTCTAACTGTCTCTTAAGCTTTGGGATAGCCCCAGCCTCAACTACCTCCTCTGGCAGCTTGTTCCATACAACCACCACCCTTTGTGTGAAAATCTATCTTGTGTGAAAGTCTATCTTTGGTATAAACTGGCATCTGCAGTTCTTTGTTTCCACAAGAAAGGTGTGGTCACTCTCTTGAATCACCCATGATTGAAGACTATGCACCCAATGCTGGAAGTTGGGATGAATATGGATGGGTCCCATCTGGTCAGCATAGACATGATGGGCTGAATGGCCTAATCACTTGCCGAATGACTCTGAGTCTATAATTGACGGATAAGAGAGAGAGAGAGAGAGAGAGAGAGAAAGAAATAGAGAGAGAGAGAGAGAGAGAGAGAGAGGGGGGGAGGTGGTAGAGAAGCAATGAAACAGAGCTGGGAGGAGAGTGTGGAGGGGGCTAGTTTGGGAGTGAGACTGATTCCAGAAGACATTGGGGACGTGTTGTATGAAGGATGGAAAATCCATCACATCCGCCCCGATGCTAAACCCATTTGGGTTGGAAGGGAAGCGTGAGCAGCCTGTGCTTTGGGGGAGGGAGGGTGCTGTGTGTGCCCGATGTCCTGGGCTGGCAGGTGGATCTGTGGCCAGCAGGGGTCACTGCGTAGCAGTCAGGTGTGGACCCTGCCATCTACATGCCTTCAGCTCAGGGGAGATAGCTACCACTCGAGGGAGCTCAAACGTCAAAATCACCCCCACCCCTGCTGCAGGACAGGTTGGTCAGTGAGGGAGGGGAAACTCTATTTTCAGACACTTCCCATTCACTGAGGAAATTCACCATGTGACACGAAAGTATGTAATTAATCAATGAATTAATGCATTAATTCATTCATTCATTTCTCCGATTTCTACAGATGCACCGCACAAATGCACCCCCTCTGATGCATCCCCACTCAGTATTAGAACAGGTAGCACAGTGGCGCAGTGGTAGAGCTGCTGCCTCACAGCACCAGAGACCCAGGTTCGAACTTGGCCTTGGGTGTTGTCGGTACGAAGTTCGTACGTTCTCCCTGTGACCGCTTGGGTTTTCTCCGGGTGCTCCGGTTTCCTCCTACATCCCAAAGACATGCAGGTTTGCAGGTTGATTTGCTTTGGTAAAACTTGTTAGTTGACGCTAGGGTGTAGGATAGTGTTAAGGGCCTATCCCGCTTTTCCGAGTTACTCACGAATTCTCCCGAGTTTTCCCCTTGATTCAAACTCGGAGAATTACGGTAATAGCCAGCCTTAGGTACTCGGGGCTATTTGTTTTACTCGTGGACATTTTTCAACATGCTGAAAAAACGTCCCAACTTACCTGATGCCCCGAGTACCTACGGCTGGCATTACGAGCCGCTACAAAATATCTACGGACTCCTACGGACATTCCCCGAGTTTGAATCAAGGGGAAAACTCGAGAGAATTCGTGAGCAACTCTGGAAAGTGGGACAAGGGCTTTAGTGTACGGAGTGATCGCTGGTCGGCACAGACTCGGTGGGCTGAAGGGCCTGTTTCCGCACTGTATCTCTAAAGTCAAAAAAAGTCTAAGACTGCTCTTCCCAAGTCAGCAAGACACTGCAGAAAGTGGTGGGTGTAGCTCGGCCCATCAAACTGACCAGCCTCCTCATCCACCGACTCCTCGGGAAAGCAGCCAACATAATCAAGGCAGGACACAAAGTGCTGGAGTAACTCAGCGGGTCAGGCAGCATCTCAGGAGAACATGGACAGGTGACGTTTCGGCTCGATATATAGATATTAGCCAGTTCTTCATTCTTGCTTAGTCTAAAGAAGGGTCCCAAAATGTCATCTCGTTTAGTTTAGTTGAATGTATTGTCACGTGTACCAAGGTACAGCGAAAAGCTTTGGTTGTGTGCTAACCAGTCAGCAGAAATAATGTGCATGATTCCAACTGAGCCATCCACTGTGTACATGATAGAGGGAATAACGTGAATAGCCTTTAGTGCAAGATTAAGTCCAGTAAAGTCTGGTCAAAGAAAGTCCAACGGTCTTCAATGAGGTAGATAGGAGATCAGGACCGCTCTCTAGTTGGTGAGAGGATGGTTCCGTTGCCTGATAACAGCTGGGAAGAAACTGTCCCTGAATCTGGAGCTGTGTGTTTTCACACTTCTGTACCTCTTGCCTGGTGGGAGAGGGGGGAAGAGGGAATGGCCAGGGTGAGAATGATCCTTGATTACGCTAATAGCCTTGTAGAGGCCGCATGAATTTAAACTGAGGAATTAGAGTGATTTGCAGTGAAGGATTGGAGACATATTCAGCATGGTGAGACTTGGAGCTGTCATCAGGCCACTGAACCATCCTCTCACCAGCTTGAGTGTGGTCCTGACCCGTCTACCTCATTGAATACCTCCCGGACTATCTTTGATCAGACTTCAATGTTATATCTTTGTAGAGAGGAGGGAGTGAGCAGGGTGAGACTGGTAGGGACACAAAAATGCTGGAGAAACTCAGCGGGTGCAGCAGCATCTATGGAGCGAAGGAAATAGGTAATGTTTCGGGCCGAAACCCTTCTTCAGACTGATGCTCTTCCCTTCTTCATAGATGCTGCTGCACCCGCTGAGTTTCTCCAGCATTTTTGTGTACCTTCGATTTTCCAGCATCTGCAGTTCCTTCTTGAACAGGGTGAGACTGGTGTTTGATTATGCTGGTGGCCTTGCCGAGGCAGCGTGAGGTGTAGATGGAGTCAATGGAAGGGAGGTTGGTTTGCGTGATGGCCTGGGCTGTGTCCACAACTCTCTACGATATCTTGCGATCCTGGATGGAGCTGTTCCAAAACCAGTCCATGATGCATCCCGATACAATGCTTTGTACGTCGCTCCTGTAGAAGTTGGTGAGAGCTGATGTGAGCATGACCAACTTCTTAAGCCTTCCAAGGAAGTAGAGGCATTGGTGTGCTTTCTTGCCCATTGCCCCAATATAGATGGTCCAGGAAAAGTTGCTGGTGATAGTTACTCCTAGTTAATTCGAAACTTCCAAACTCGAGCTGCTGAACGGCGCTACAGAGACGCAAGTTTCTCTTTGTTTTTAACGTGAGTGTATATTAGCCGGAATACGGTAGCATAGGCTTGGACTCTGATAATGTGAGTGCCTCCGACAGTAACATGGCGAAGGCTGTTCTTTTTCCCAGTTCACCTCCCCAGTACTGGTATCTGTAACCGAGGGCATTTGCAAACGACCGGGGGAATAAAGGGAACTGCGATCCAGGGGAATTAATACACACACAAAGTCACAAACCAAGGTAAGAGATCTCAAAGCAGTTAAACAAAATCCCTTTGGGAGGGGGGGTGAAACGAGAGGACTGTTGTTACAGTGGGGCTGAAATGAACATCCTTTTTATCTTCTTTTCATGGAATTAAGCTTGGAATGTTTCTGTGTGCGAGAGGGAGAGATTGAGAGAGAGGGAGAGAGCAGTCGAGTTTGCCTGGCGGAGGGGCGAGATACTCAGATAAGGGGGACGGAGAGGGGGGAAAGTTACAAAAGTTTAGAACTTGATTGTGTGTGTGTGTGTGTTTTCTTCTCGACTCTTTCGCTGCTGATCTGGAGCGGATCGGATTAGGCTCTTGGCGTTTGTTGGTATAAATCCGTGAAAACAAAAGAATCAATTAATTATCCCTCAACTTTTCATCCCCTTTTTCCTCCCCATTTTTTATGAGGTGGTGGGGAAGGGAGGGGGGTGGGAGTGGGATTTGAAATGTTTCAGATAGAAGTCACTTCTCAGTTTTGAGGTCGTGATAGGAATTCTGCTTCCATCACACATATAAAAGTTTGCTTGTAGACGTCTCTCCCCACTTTTCTCGCTGTTTATTTAAGGGGGAGGGGGCGAGTGGTCTTCTTAAGATCAGGAGTCACTCGAGTGGGTTAAAAAAAAAAAGCGTTCTTGATGTCATGAGGCTGTATTGCCACGTATTTTGTATTAACTCTGGGTTTAGTGGAATCAAAGAAATCGGAGTGATTTTATTTTTCTACTCTCTTCCCTCCCTCCCTCCCTCCCTCCCCAATTGTTGCAGCTGGTGATTTTATTTTAATGTATAAAATTACTTCTAAAAATAATATTTGCCAGGGATATCTAGAGAGAGGGAGAGAGAGAGTGTGTGTGTGTGTCCACATTGCATTCCCAACATACTCCTGCATTCCAGACGGACTCCTAATTCCTAAGGAGGGGTGGAAAAAAAGGGGGATGAAATGGGGGGATTTGTGGCATTTTCGGCTCGTTGACAGAGACGTGAGTCAGAGCCCGGCCTGGCCTGGACAACGCCGACACTCACACTTATTGGGGGGACACAAGATAATAAATCGCTGCTTTTGTTCTTTTTAAGACGTTTCTCTCACCCACCCCCCCCCCCCGTTCTTTTTTTTCTCTCTCGCGTCAAAGTAAATATGAAGTCAAGCTGGAAAGGTGAACAAATTAAATGTTGGTATTTCAATGGTGTGATGGACACACAGAGAGAGAGAGAGAGAGAGAGACAGAGACAGAGAGAGGGAAAGAGAAAGAGGGAAAATTATGTCCCGAGGCTGGAGATTGTTTGATAATGGTTGCAAGGGTCAGACTTCAGTTGCCGACGGTCGATGGGTGAAAGAGATAGAGAGAGGGGGAGACAGAGAGAAATAGACAGAGAGAAGGCAGACGGAGAGGGAGAGAGAGAGATAGACAGACAGAGAGATAAACACAGAGAGAGACAGAGAGAGGGCAGACAGACAGCGAGAGGCAGACAGACAGACAGAGAGACAGACAGAAGAGAGAGATGATAGAGACAGACAGACAGACAGAGAGAGGGAGGCAGAAAGACGGAGAGGGAGGGAGACAGAATGAGAGAAGGAGAGTCAGATAGAGACTGTGAGACTGTGTGTGTGTGTGTGTGAGTGGATAGCTGGAGTTAGGATCTCTTCAGATAGCATCAGGTGCCCCCCCCCCCCCCCCCCCCCCCAGACACAGCCTGAAGAGAATCTGGCTTTCAAAAATAAAATCTGGATGCATGGGTGATATTGGAGAGAGGAGTAGACAGGCAGGGATTGACAGGGCTCCCATTCCGTCTGCCTCCGTCGTGTGGAGATGAGAACTTTTCCATCTAAAATGCTGCAAGAGTATTGGAGGGACTTGGTGGATTGTATTTTTAATTTTAACAAAATCTACGTGTCGTGCCTGGTTTACCAGTTCTTTTATTGCACGGATTTTATGTGGCGGGTGGGACGTGGGGAGAGGAGAGGTGCAGTATTTTCCATGTGTTTCGAGCAGTGAACCATGACATTCAGTCCTGATCCGAACGGGATGAGATGATTGTGAAAAATTTCAGACATTCCAGGAGGCTGATCTTGCCAAAGCCGGGAATTCTTACAGAAGTTTGATTTGAAAGTGACAAACGGTGGCAGTTTTTTGCCAGGGAGCTGGAAACTGGGGTTCGCTGAGGAGATAATAGTCTTTGGGGGATCACACGTATAAATCATATGACTTTATTTCAACCCACCCCACGCTACAAAAATAGGTCTGTTGCAGAAATATTTTTGCTTTGACTCTGGGCCAGGGCTGGCTGGGCTGCTGGTGGAATGTCAGGACATGAAGGTAGACACACAACAGTGTGGGGTGGGTGGTGCCTGTGGGGACAGGACTATCACGGGACAGGCAATGAGATGCAAGACCCAACTTGTACCAATTTCCCCTCCCAACTCCCCCCCCCCCCCCCTCCCTTTTTCTCCATGGTTAGACACACAGAGAGAAACTCCCTCCACCCCATCCCATCACACACTACCAGGGTTAGACACACACTGTCCCATCCCATCACACACTACCAGGGTTAGACGCACACTGTCCCATCCCATCACACACTACCAGGGTTAGACGCACACTGTCCCATCCCATCACACATTTCCAGGGTCAGTCACGGAGCAAAGCTGTCTCTACATCCCATCACTGGAGAAAAAGGATGGGTGATATTGTGGGTCGGTACCCTTCTGCATTCTGTCTACCCATCCTTTTTTCCCCAGAGACGTTGCTTGACCCGCTGGGATACTCCAGCACTCAGGTCAAGGAAAGAACGTTCACGTCGCGGCCCTGTTTCCACCAATCTTTCCACCACCACCACGCACAAGAAGCACAAGACAGACACCATCGTGCAGATGCTGAGAAGAGTGTTCAGCTCTGGCTGAACAACTTCTAATCTTGTATGTGGACTCAATAAGAAGAAGACCCCAGCACTTTGTGTCTATCTTTAGAACAGCACAGCACAGGAACAGGCCCTTCGGCCCACAATGTCTGTGCTAACCATGATGCCAAGATAAACTGCCTGCCTCGCTGAGTTACTCCAGCACTTTGAATACGAAGGACGATTCCAGCATCTGCAGTTCCTTGTACCTTCATCTTAAGGAATGGAGTTGACATGAGTGTAGTTGATTGTCTTTGGACTTCACCTTTGGAAGGTAGAACAGTGTCTTTCTTGCCCATTGCTGGCAGATAGAAATTGGATGGATTGTGAGGATTATTATGCTCTGGGTACCAGGTATTGTGATCAAAGCCAAGAAACAACACATTTGCCTCTTTCCTTTGTTGTTATATATCTGCAATGGGCTCTGGGCTGGCTGAGATATTCGGAAGAGATACACTTCATGAATCCGTCCTTTTAGCAAGGCCGGAGAGGCACCTTGGAAGTCCAAGTGCTGGCATGAGCTTCTTGTACCATGAGCAGGTTATCTCTAGTGAATCGGAATGCAAGGACCTGCTGGTTTGTGCCGAGGAATTTCTCCTGCTTCAAGGATTTGCGGTCAGCTGCGATCCTTGGCTTCCTTTTGTGCATTGTGTGCATTTGAGGGAGGGAGAGAGGGAGGGAGGGAGGGAAGGCGATGGATGGAAGGCTGCAATACCTTTCAAAGCAACCTCAGGAACAGCTGGAAATGTGACTACACCTTGTTTCCACATTTCCCTCACACCCGAATCCTGCCAGGTTAGATTTAGCTGCCACCAATAACAAGTCAGTTGGCACAGAGTTCAGCTTCGTTTATCTTGGCTTAGCTTAGGTTTAGTTTGTTGTCACGTGTACCGCGAGGTACAGTGAAAAGCTTTTTTGTTGCATGCTATACAATCAACAAAAAGACTACACATGATTACAATCGAGCTGTCCACAGTGTACAGATACAGTGTAAAGGGAATAACGTTTAGTGCAAGATAAAGTCCAGTGAGTCCGATTAAAGATAGTCCGAGGGTCTCCAATGGGGTAGATGGGAGGTCAGGACCGCTCTCTAATTGTTGATAGGATGGTTCCGTCGCCTGATAACAGCTGGGAAGAAACTGTCCCTGAATCTGGAGGTTTAAGAAGGAACTGCAGATGCTGGAAAATCGAAGGTGGACAAAAATGCTGGAGAAACTCAGCGGGTGAGGCAGCATCTATGGAGTGAAGGAAATAGGCGACCCTTCTTCAGAATCTGGAGGAGTGCGTTTTCACACTTATGTACCTCTTGCCTGATGCGAGAGGAGAGAAGAGGGAGTGAGACTAGTCCTTGGTTATGCTGATGGCTTTGCGGAAGCAGCATGAAGTGTAGGTGGATCTACACATGTTCTCCAGAGATGCTGCCTGACCCTACTGAGTTGCTCCAGCAGTTTGCGTCCTTTGTGTATCCTTGCCTGGTGGGGGTGGTGAAATGAGGGAGTGTCTCTCCCACCGATTGCAGAGAATGGGACTGGGGTGGGTAGACAACCGGTTATCAACCTGCGGTCTTTCCCACAAAGGGAGGCTAGGCGATGAGGTTTGGGCGGGTTCTGTCGGGTCAGCTCAGGTGAGCTTTGTGGAGCTTTTGTTTCAGATCCTTCTATGACCTCAATAAAACCTTTGTGAGCAGCGTGGCTAATCCAGAGAAGGAAACCGGAGATCAGGAGATGAACAAGCTCACGTATAGATCGGGTAAAAGCAGGTTCTTGTGCTTTGAAATTGCCGTACTGGGCCAAGATGCAACCAGTCAGGATGCTTTCTACAGTGCATCTACTTTCTACAGGACTCGAGGGCCTGAGCTACAGGGAGAGGTTGGGCATGCTAGGGCTTTATTCCTTGGAGTGCTGGAGGCTGAGGGGTGATCTTATAGAGGCGTACAAAATCATGAGAGGATAAACGTACTGAATCTTTTCAGGGAATTGAGAACCAGAGGACATGGGTTTAAGGTGATAGGTGCAAGATTTGTTAGGAACCTGAGGAGCAACTTTTTTTACACAAAGGGTAATGGGTATACGGAATGAGCTGCCGGAGGAGGTAGTTGAGGCAGGTACTTTCATAATGTTTAATAGACATTTCGACAGGGACATGGATAGGAAAGGTTTAGAGGGGAGATAGACACAAAAAACTGGAGCAACTCGGTAGGGTCAGGCAGCATCTCTGGAGAGCATGGGTAGATTCACCTACATTTCACACTGCCTCCGCAAGGCCACCAGCATAACCAAGGACCAGTCTCACTCCCACCAGGTCAAGACCCTTCTTCAGACTGGTTTAAACCAGCATCTGCAGTTCCTTCTTACACAAGGTTTAGGGGTATGTGGGCCAAATGTGGGTATGTTGGTCGGCATCGGCAAGTTGGGCCAAATAGCCGTTTTCCATGCTGCATGGTTTTATGACTTTGTCTCATGTGGATTATAAATAGAAGGTGCTCGAAACTCTTAAGGGCCTGTCCTACTTGGCGATTCTTGTCGGCGACTGCCGGCATCATTGATTGACGTATCAGGTCACCGAAAACGTCACAGCGTGATGCGCCATGACGCGGCGTGATGCCGTATGACGCGCGGTGTTTTTTCGAGCGTCGCACCATTTTTTTTGTCGCCGCTGGATTTTGAATTGTTAAATCTTTTGACGACACTGATATGACACAGAAAAAGTCGCCAGGTGGGACAGGCCCTTCAGTGGACCAGGAAGCAGCTGCACAACCAGAGACCAGAGTTAAGGTTTCAGGTCAAAGACCTTTAATTAGCACCAGGCACAAGTGAAATACGTTCATAAGTCATAGGAGCAGAGTTAGGGCATTCGGCCTATCTTTCCATCTCAACTCCCTTCTCCTGCCTTCTCCCCGTAACTCCTGACACCCTCACCAATCAAGAATCTATCAATCTCCGCTTTAAAAATACCCAATGACTTGGTCTCCAACAATGTCTATGGCAATGAAGTCCACAGATTTATGGCTAAAGAAATTCCTCCTCATCTCCATTCTAATGGCCCTGTCCCACGGTACGAGTTCATTCCAAGAGCTCTCGCAAGTTTAAAAAAAATCAAACTCATGGTAAGCACTGAGAATGAACGTAGCGGGTACGTCGGAGCTCGGGGACGTCTCTTAGCGGCTCGTAACGCTAGCGACATGTACTCGGGGAGACTCGCTAACGGCAGGTAAGCACGGGAAGACTCGTGAAGATTTTTCAACACGTTGAAAAATGTCCACGAGATCCCCGAGTACCGACGAGTGGCCATTACCATAAATCTCCGAGTTCGAATCAGGGCAAACGTGGAATGAACTCGCACCATGGGACGTGCCTATAAAGGTAGGCCATTTTATTCCGAAGCTGTGTCCTATTGTCCTAGACTCCCACTAGTGGAAAAAGACACAATGTGCTGGAGTAACTCAGTGGGTCAGGCAGTATCGCCGGAGGTGAGGACAGGACAAGGCCTGGTGAGTGATAGGTGGATACAGGTGAGGGGAAGGAGGGGGGGGGGGGGGTGAAAGGCAGATTATTGGACCAAGGCCAGAAATGAAAAGACAAAAAGTGTGAGATAAGGATAGAAAATTCTGAAGAAAGGTCCTGATCTGAAACGCCTGATCGGAAACATCACTATGTTCTTTGAGAAGATGAGGGAAGGATGAATGGGGTAGTTCCTTGAATGTGGTGTCACAGTTAGATTGGGTGGTGAAGAAGGCTTTCTGCACATTGGCCTTCATCAGTTGGGTTATTGAGTATAGAAGCTGTGAGGTCATGTTGCAGTTGTACAAGACATTGGTGATGCCACATTTAGAGTACTGTGTTCAGTTTTGGTCACCCTGTTAGGAAAGATGTCATTAAGATGGAAAGGGTGCAGAGAAGATTTACAAGGATGTTGCCAGGACTCGAGGGCCTGAGATACAGGGAGTGATTAGGCTTTATTCATTCGAGCGCAGGAGGATGAGGGGTGTGTTTCCAGAGGTGTTTAAGCACTCTCTGTGTTCAAAAGTCCATAGAAGATCATAGTTGCTGAGGTTAGTGTTGTGCAGGGTTCAAAAGCCTGCTGGTTGCTGGGAAGAAGCTGTTCTTGAACTTGGAGGTCACGGTTCTCAGGCTCCTGTACCCTCTTCCCGATGGTAGCAGCGAGATGAGAGCATGGTTAGGGTGGTGTGGGGCTTTCCTGTAGTGGGAGAGTCTAGGACCAGAGGGCACATCCTCAGAATAAATGGACATAGCAGCTTTAGAAAGGAGAGGAGGAGGAATTTATTTAGCCAGAGGGTGGCGAATCTGTGGAATTCATTGCCACAGATGGCGGTGGAGGCCGTTATATGGTATTTTTAAAGCGGCGATTGACAGATTCTTGATTAGTAAGGGCGTCAAAGATTGCTGGGTGTAGGCAGGAGAATGGGATTGAGAGGGAAAGTTAGATCAGCCATGATTGAATGGCAGGGTACTCGATGGGCCGAATGGCCTAATTCTGCTTCAATGTTCTATGATCTAGATCCCTTCAATGACGGGGAGGTCAGTACCTGTGATTAATTGTAACAAGATTAATCTCTCTCTGTTTTAAAAATCTGCGCACACGCACTAAACTACTCGTACTCCTCACCCCTCCCTCCTCCAAACTTCATCTGCCTCCTCCCCTCCCACCCCCGTCCTCTCTTCCACCCCCCCCTCTCGGCTTGGGTAAGGCTGTTGATAAGAGCTGGTTGAGGGTAGAGTTTGATTTGATTCTGGTTGTGCTTCTGTCAAACATTCAGGACCATGTTCCCCTCTGCAGGAATATCAGCGCTTCCCTGTTCTGTGTTCAAACCAGCACCTTCTGCATCTCCACACTCTGCCTGCCCTTGCATTAAACGCATCCAGCCACGGCAAAGGCTTGGAAGTGGCTTGTGAATGCACTGACTTAACCCCCCCCACTGCGATGGGATTAGGCACAGTGTAACTGTGAGCAGAAGGGTTATTCCCCGGGGCCAGGATTAGTCACTCGGTAACTGCACACAAATAGCGTCTCCACCAGAAAACGAAGCTCGATGGGTCAGGCAGCATCTGCGGAGGGAAATGGTCAAGTTTCATCTTTCCAAAATAGACTTTATTTGCAAAAAATATATCAATAACCAAATAAATTATTTACATAAATGTTATAAAATAGCTGCAAGGGAACAACTCTACCACTAAACCCATGTACCACCCCTATAATGTTCAAGATAGACACAAACATGCTGGCGTAACTCAGCGGGACAGGCAGCATCTCTGGATGCTCTCTAGTAATTATTTATTTATTGCTCTTATTCTATGTCGCTCTTCCAGGGAGATGCTAACTGCATTTCGTTGTCTCTGTATTGTACACTGACAATCACAATGAAGTTTGAATCTGAATCTGAATCTGATAGAAGGAACGGGTGCTGGTCAGGTCTAATATTAAATTATACACTTTGGATGTATTAAGAGGTCTACCAGCTTTTACCTTATTAACAGTCAAGAGTTAAATTAAGAGTTAATACATACTTAGAGTTGCGGACTGTTTTTGGTTTTTCACACACACGCACACCCCTATATATATAAAATATATACATGCACACACATACACATATGCTATATTAAAGCAAAAACTTTCCACAACTTAATACAAATTGTACATATTCAATATTATATGAATGGCACAGTGGTAAAGTTGCTGCCTCATGGCACCAGACACCTGGGAGTTTGATCCTGATTAAGGATGCTGTCTGTACAGAGTTTGTACATTCTCCTCCTTGGCATTGGCTTCCTCCCACACCCAGTGACTTGCAGGTTTGTAGGATAATTGGATATGGTAGGAATTGTAACTTGTCCCTAGTGTACGGGACGATTGCTGGTCAGCGTGAGCTTGGTGAACCAAAGGGTCCGTTTCTGCACTGTATCTCAAAACTAAAGTTAAAATTGTTAGTGTCTGTACATTCAAACTCGGCAATGTCAGCGGCTACCATCACCCTTGCACCTTATGTCACTGTGTTTCCCCAAGTGACTCAGCCCCCTCAATGTCCAGCAGAACAAGAACCCTGCCTAACACCGGCAGATCCGGCCCACCAGTACTCCACCCACTGCATAATACTGGGCTACAGTACCAGCAGGTCACTGTGTAACACTGGGGAACAGCACCGGTTTTGGATGGGTCTGATGCTGTATAACTCTGGGCTAGCAGGGAAAGCTCTTTTCCTACTAGGACAACTCAGTAGCAATGACAAGTGGGTCAAAGGGCCTGATACTGTTTTTCAAGAGTGCCCCAAGACCAAGTTGATTAATTTTGTCATTTGTTAAAATCCTTTAACTAAAAGGATAAGCTGAAGATGGCCTTGCATGGGCGGGATGTCTTCTGCAGTGTTCAGAGATGGTCAGAACCTTTTTCCAAAGGGTGGAAAACTAGAGGGCATAGATTTACGAGGAGAGGGGTAAAGGTTAAAGGTGATGTGCGGGGCAAGTGTTTTTAGGTGTGGTGCCAGCGATGGTGGTGGAGGCTGATATGACAGTGGTGTTTAAAAGGCTTTTGGATAGGCAATAGACAATAGGTGCAGGAGTAGGCCTTTCGGCCCTTCGAGCCAGCACCGCCATTCAATGTGTACATCGTTCCTGCCTTCTCCCCATATCCCATGACTCCGCTATCTTTAAGAGCCCTATCTAGCTCTCTCTTGAAAGTATCCAGAGAACCGGCCTCCACTGCCCTCTGAGGCAGAGAATTCCACAGACTCGCAACTCTCTGTGTGAAAATGTATTTCCTCATCTCCGTTCTAAATGCCTGACTCCTCATTCTTAAACTGTGGCCCCTGGTTCTGGACTCCAAAAACATCAGGAACATGTTTCCTGCCTCTAGCGTGTCCAAACTCTTAATAATCTTATATGTTTCAATAAGATATCCTCTCATCCTTCTAAATCCCAGAGTATACAAGCCCAGCCGCTCCATTCCCTCAGCATATGACAATCCCGCCATCCCGGGAATTAACCTTGTGAACCTAAGCTGCACTCCCTCAATAGCAAGAATGTCCTTCCTCAAATTAGGGGACCAAAACTGCACACAATACTCCAGGTGTAGTCTCACTAGGGCCCTGTACAACTGCAGAAGGACCTGTTTGCTCCTATACTCAACTTGTCTTGTTATGAAGGTCACAGGCACACAGATATGCAGGGTATGGAGGGAAATGGATCGCGTGCTGGTAGCAGAGAGTTTAACTTGGCATCATGTTCGGCACGGACACTGTGGGCTGAAAGGCCTGTTCCTGAGCTGTACTGTTCCATGTTCTATATAGACTGGCAAATGGGATTGACAAAAAGGCTTTTTGGTCAGCATGGACTATTTGGGCTGAAGGGCCTGTTTGAATGTTGTGGACTTTATTGGAGCATGCTTATGATGTTTGTCCAAGAACAGGCTGTAGCTTAGTTTAAAAATACAACATGGAAAGAGGCCCTTCGGCCCACTGAATCCATTCCTTCCCTACTCACTAGGGACAATTTACAGAAGCCAATTAACCAACAAACCCGCACGTCTTAGAATGTGAGAGGAATCCCACACAGTCCAATGGAGAAAATGCAGATTTCACACACACACGTATACATGCGCACACAGGCACCGCCTGAGCCCGGGGTTGAACCCATGCCGCCCTGCCCCTAGAGGGGCTGAGTGCTTCCTCCCGCTGTGATCCCACGAGCCCTCGGCTTATTGAGCATGTGTGAGCACGCGTGTGCGTCCGTGTGCGGGTGGGAGTGTGCGTGTGTGCGTGTGTGTGCACATGTTGTGTGCGTGCGGGTTTGTGTGCGGGTGTGAGTGCTGTGTGCATGCAAGCGCATGTGTGTGTGTGTGCGCGCGTGAGGCGTGTGGCAGGTTAGAGCCTTGCTTAGAGACTCGCTGCAAGACTTTGCTGAGCGCCGACAAGACTGGAAACCTGTTTGTTTGGTTGGGGGATAAAGGTGGGAGGGAAATGCACCTTCAGTGTGGAGTCTGGGAGCCGTACACAGACTCCTGCATGAGAATGCCGTACCATTGAGGGATGCCACAGAATAGTTTGTTGGAGCTGGCACACTGAGCAGTGATCGGCCCCGCGGACTCCCATGATGACAGCCCTGGAGAATGCGTGCTAAACTAGCTGTGATGTGGGACACATGGCTGATTCAATGCTACGGGTCTCAGGCTTTGAACGAAAGCCTAGTGATTTGTTTAGAATTTCAAAGAAGCCTTCCACATTTTCTCTGCAGTGTTGGCCGCAGTTTCCAAGTCTCCATCGCACGCAACCCTGTCCTTCCTTCCAGCTCTCCAGCTGCCTGTCCTTCTTGCCTCTGGTGCGGAGGGGGAGCATATTCACCCCCGGTTCAAACCCCGCTCTGGCCCCCGCCTGGGCAAATACAAATGTCACTGACACTCCCAGTTCAGACCCCATCGACTCTCTTAGTTAAATGTCTGTTGGAAAAGTGATTTTATAACACTTTTATAATCAATCAGCCTGTAGAAGGGTCCCAACCCAAAACGTCACCTTACCCAGGTTCTCCAGAGATGCTGCCTGATCCGCTCAGTGAATCCAGTACTTTGTGCCTATAAGTGAGTCTGTTATTTATTTTAAGAGGAAGCTGTTCTGTCTGTGGTGTGTGGAACCTCTATCTGACATCACTGACGCACTTCAGGGTGGCACGGTGGCGCAGCGGTAGACTTGCCTTGCACCATCAGAGACCCGGGTTCGATCCTGACCATGGGTGCTGTCTGTACGGAGTTTGCATGTTCTCCGTGTGACTGCATGGGATTTCTCCAGGTTCTCCGGTTTCCTCCCACACTCCAAAGGTGTGCTGGTTTGTCGGTTAATCAGCCGTCGCATACAACAAATAATCCTCCGACATTTTCGCCTCTTCGAACGGGATCCCACCACTAGTCACATCTTCCCATCTTCACCACTTTCCGCCTTCCCGCAGAGACCGTTCCCTCCACAACTCCCTGGTTAACTCATCCCTTCCCACCCAAACCACCCCCACCCCAGGTACCTTCTCCTGGAACCGCAGGAGATGCAACACCTGTCCCCATACCTCCTCCCTCGACTCTGTCCAGGGACCCCGACTCTGTCCTTTCAGGTTAGGCAGAAGGTTCACTTGCACCGCCTCCAACCTCATCTACTGTACCCGTTGTTTAAGATGTGGACTCTTATACATCGGCGAGACCAAACGCAGACTGGGCGATCGTTTCGCCGAGCGCCTTCGCCTGAACCTACCTGATCTCCTGGTTGCTAAACATTTTAATTCCCCTTCCCATTCCCACACAGACCTTTCTGTCCTGGCCTTCCTCCATTGTCAGAGTGAGGACTACACAAATTGGAGGAACAGCATCTCATATTTCACTTGGGCACCTTACAACCCAGGGGTGTGAATATTGATTTCACTAACTTCCCCTGCATTCCCTCTCTCCCCCACCCAAGTCACACCAGCTTTTCATTCTCACCTAGCTCCAGTTATCAAGGCCCTGTTCCTTTTTTGCATATCTTTCATTCATTTGTTCTATATCTATATCATCATCGTCTATATCTCTCGTTTCCCTTTCCCGTGACTTTCCGCCTGAAGAAGGCACTCGACTCGAAACGTCACCCATTCCTCCTCTCCAGAGATGCTGCTTGTCCCGCTGAGTTACTCCAGCATTCTGTGCATATTGTAGGTTAATTAGCTTCGGTATGATGTAAAATTGTCCCTCGTGTGTAGGATAGTGCTAGTGTACGGGGTGATCGCTGGTTGGCACAGACTCAGTGGGTCGAAGGGCCTGTTTCCATCCTGTATCTCTAAATTCTAAAGAAGCAAGGAACTGCAGATTAAAAAAGGACACAAAGTGCTGGAGCAACTCAATGGGTCAGGCAGCATCTCTGGAGAACATGGACAGGTGAAGTTTTGGGTTAGGGCCCTTCCCCAGACTGATTGTAGTGGGGGAGGGGAGGGAAAGCAAGCTGAAAGAGAGGAGTGGGCAAGCCAACGCCTGGCAGGTTATAGGTTTGTACAGATGAAGGCTTTTTTATTGATAGGCAGATGGTTGGAAAAAGGCCAGAGATGAAAAAGACAGAAGGTGTGAGACAAGAGGATTGAAGAGCTGCGAATTGTGAAGCTAGAGGAAGGAAGGAAGATGGTGGGTCAGGCAGCACCCGTGGAGGGAATGGTTAGACAACATTTTGGGTCGGGATCCTTTAGACCCTCTTTGTTGCCCATTTCTGATGTCCCCAACCGCATCTTGAAGCCACATTTGTTTACAGTCAGCGTCTGGCCCATAATTGGACGAAGAAAGTGGTGCGATCGGTAGCTGAGCAGTCCTGCTTAAAACCCACGCAGAAACACAAGGAACAGCAGACACCGACCGGGTTCTGGAGTAAAACACACAGTGCTGGAGGACCAACAGCGGGTCAGGCAGCATCTGTGGAGGGAAATGGACAGGCGACGTTTTGGGACGGGACAACTTCCTCAGACTGCTCACAAAACTCCTGTGCTTTTCCTCACAAACTCCTGAGGATAATTTCTTTGGTGGGATAAATACAAAAAGCTGGAGTGACTCAACGGGTCAGGCAGCATCTCTGGAGAAAGGGAATAGGTTTGATGCTGTCTGATCCGCTGAGTTACTCTGGGTTTGTGTCTATCAGCAGCATCTGCAGTTCCTTCCCACAAATTCTTCAAAGTGCAGATTTCACAGTGGAGTCGATACTGGAGACAGGTCGTGACCTGTAACGTCATCTGTCCATTTCCCTCCACAGATGCTGCCTGCTCTACTGAGTTCCTCCAGCACTTTGTGTTTTTCTGGCAAAGCCTAAAACTGGGCATTAACTAACTGTTCATTGACAAGTAGACGCAAAGAACTGCAGATGCTGATTTACACACAAAAAAGACACAAAGTGCTGGAGTAATTCAGCGGGTCAGTCAGCATCCCTGGAGGTCAAGGATGGGTGTTGTTTTGTGTCTGAAGAACGATCTTGAACCATACAATTCATCTATCCATGTTCTCCGGTGCAGGAAGGAACTGCAGGTGCTCGTTTACACCGAAAATAGACAAAATGCTGGAGTAACTAACCAGGTCAGGCAGCATCTCTGGAGAGAGGGAATGGGTGATGTTTTAGGTCGAGGCCCTTCTTCAGACTGTCATCCATTCCTTCTCTCCAGAGATGCTGCCTGCCTGCTGAGTTACTCCAGCATTTTGTGTGAAGAGCAAACGGTGCTGCCTGTCCCGCTGAGGTACTCCAGCACTCTGTGTCTTTCCTTAATGATAAGTGTGGTTTGGCTGTACTAACGAAGCCACCTCACTTCACCTCTCATCAGTTGCGAGCAGACCGATTGTGTGGTAATTAGCCGGGTGCAGTGTTCCTGCTTTTAATTGCCAGGACATAACCTGGGTGACATTTCACGCTGGCATTGATGGCAGTGCAACAGGGTAGTGAGGAGTATTAGGTTTAGCTTTTTAAGAGTAGAGATACAGTGTGGAAACAGGCCCTTCGGCCCACCAAGTTCGTGCCGACTCACCCGTACACTAGTTCCTTGTCCTACACACTAGGGACAATTTACGGAAGCCAATTGACCTACAAAGCTGTACGTCTTTGTGATGTGGGAGAGGACTGGGGCACCTGGAGAAAACCCACGTGGTCACGGGGAGAACGTACAAACTCCGTACGGACAGCACCCGTAATCAGGGTTGAACACGGGTCTCAGGTGCTATGAGGCAGCAGCTCTACCTCTGTGCCACTGTGTTGCTGCTGGGGTCGTGTCAGATACCGTGGGTGGTCTCTGCGGTATCTCGTGCTCTCCCTTGTTTCTTGATATCATGTGAGCATCAATCTGTACAGCACAGGAACAGGCCCTTTGGCCCACTATGTCCGTGCCAAACATGATGCCAACTTAAACTAATCTCTGCCTGCACATGATGGGACTAGCCTGTTTAACTGTGTCTGCCTCTCTCTCTCTCTCTGTTTGTCTCTCTCTGTCTGTCTCTCTCTGTCTGTCTCTCTCCGTCCGTCTCTCTCCCCCCGCCCCCGTCTCTCTGCCCCGTCTCTCTGTCTATCTCTCTCTCTCTGTCTGTCTCTCTCTGTCTGTCTCTCTCTGTCTGTCTCTCTCCGTCCGTCTCTCTCCCCCCACCCCCGTCTCTCTGTCTATCTCTCTCTATGTCTGTCTCTCTCTCCTCTCTTTGTCTCTCTCCTCTCTCTTTGTCTCTCTCTTTCTCTGTCTCTGCCTCTGTTTCTATCTCTCTGCCTCTCTCTCTCTGTCTACCTCTGTCTCTGTTCCTATGTCCCTGTTTCTGTTCCGGTGACACGGTGATTCCTCCTGTTTACTAAAACACTGGATATTAAGGCAGAATGGGAACTTTGTCCAGGTACTGTTGCTGGGTTTCACGTTGTGGACTGGGTGGGTGGGTGGGTTGTATGCAAGGCCGGCCCCACTGCCAGAGTACGTGCCCGCACCTCTGCTGTGTCTGAGTGGGCGTAGAGTCACCCACCGCTGGTGAGGTGGGGGGGTGTCTGGCCCTGCCCCAGAGCGCTGAGACCCCCAGCCCAGCGCTCCGGGGGGGGCTGAATGAGGGGGGGGGGGGGGGGGGGGGGGGGGTGGTGACTGCCTCCCCGCCCCTTCAGGGGTACCTGAGAGAGCTGAGCTCCAGACCTGCTGAGGATTTCTTCAGCGTGCGTGTGATGGTGCACGGCAGAGTGAGATTATTTGCTTTAGCTTGTGTCAACATGCACATTACACACTTGGGCCTTCATTGCAACAAAGATCACTGTCGGCAAATCATTTACCCAGACTGGGCCTACATATCACATCTATCGTATATATCTCTCCTGTCTATCGGCTAGACCAAGCGCAGACTGGCCGATCGTCTCGCTGAACACTTCCGCTCAGTCCGCCTTGGCCTACACGATCTCCCAGTTGCCAAACACTTTTAACTCCCATTCCCATTCCCTCACCGACCTTTCTGTCCTGGGCCTCCTCCACTGTCAGAGTGAGGCCACATGCAAATTGGAGGGACAGCACCTCATATTTCGCTTGGGCAGCTTACAACCCAGCGGTATGAACATTGAATTCTCTAATTTCAAGTAACCCCTGGATTCCCTTTCTCCTCCCCTCTCTCCCCCACCCTTGTTTCACTGTTCGCATCCTTGTACCCCTTCACTATCACCTCTTCCCCAGCCAACAATGGGCCATCATGGGCTCCACCTTTCCTTGGTCCTCTCCTGTCGGCCCAGCTTTGTTCTGGCCTTTTCCTACATCCAGTTCCCGCCCCCTCTACTTTAATTCCAAAGACGGGTACCGACCCCGAAACGTCACCCGTACTTTCTCTCCAGACATGCTGCCTGACCTGCTGAGTAACTCCAGCACGTTGTGTCTATCTTTGGTATAAACCGGCATCTGCAGTTTCCTTTCTGCACATTTACCCAGACTGGGTGAAATGCAAAGCCCTTGCCTGGAATATCTATTCACCCTCTTACCCACGTGCTCAGAATTCCAGTCATCTCCTCAGGAATCAAGTCAACAGAGTCAAGAATGTCATATGTACTGAAAACGGAACGACAAGATTCTCATTGTTTTAGTTTAGTTTAGAGATACAGCATGGAAACAGGCCCTTCTGCCCACCATCCATACTGGCCATCGATCACCCATTCGCACAGGTTAGTTCTATGTTATGCCACTTTCTCATGAACTCCCTACACAATAGGGGCAATTGACAGAGCACTGATTAACCTCCAAACCTGCACATCTTTGGGACGTGTGAGGAACAGTGGCGCAGCGGTAGAGTCACTGCCTTGCAGTGCCCAAGACCCCAGGTTCGATCCTGACTTTGGGTGCTGTCCCAACTGAGTTTGTATGTTCCAGTTTCCTCAGGGACTCCGAAGAAGTACAGGTTAGTAGGATAATTGGCTTTGCAGCATTGTAACTAGTTTCTAGTATGTCGGATAGTGCTGGTGTACAGGGTGATTGTTGCTCAGCGCTGACTCTGTGCTCTGAAGGACCTGTTTCTACGCTGTATATCGAAAGTCTAAGTCCAATTAACCTCCAAACCCGCACGTCTTTGAGATGGGGGGGGGGGGTGGGGGGAAGTGGAGCACCTGGATAAAACCCACGGTCACAGGAGGAACGTACAAACTCCACACAGACAGCAGCGGAGATGCTTCAGGACTGGACGCTGCAGGAGGTGCCGCGGGTGTAATGGGGCGGGGCATGATTTCATACGGATTGGAATGGATCACTTCCAGCCGGCTTGCCTGAGCAAGAAAGGGGCCTTGTGTGGAGCAGGGAATGAGGCAGGCTGGTGTGTGGGGAGCCGTCAGTGTGTGCACTGTGATTCATTGCCCACGGGGACTCAGGCCTTGCCTCTTCCCAGACTGCCGGCTGCAGCAGAGAAAAGAGAGGGAAGCAGGCTCGTGCTGCTGCTGATCCGCCCCTTGTGAGGGAGATGTGTGTGTGTGCGTCTGCTCAAGTTCATCAGGGTGTCTATGTGAAGGTGTATGTGTGTATGTGAAATTGTGTGTGAAGAAGTATGTGTGTTTGTGTGTAAAGGTGAGTGTGTATGTGAAGGTGTACAGTATGTGTTAGGTGTACGTGTGTGTGTGCGTGTGTGTGTGTGTGTGTGCGCGTGTGTGTGTGTGTGCGCGTGTGTGTGTGTGTGTGTGTGTGCGTGTGTGTGCGTGCGTGTGTGTGTGTGTGTGTGTGTGTGTGTGCGTGT
>NC_045968.1:34883403-34988518 GCF_010909765.2 Amblyraja radiata
TATGTCTGAAAGAAGTGGGAGAAAATAGTTTCTTCACCTGAATAGAATGCTTAGGTCTCAACGGTGTTGCTATGGTAATTCACAAGGGCTTATGTCTGCCTCTCTTGATTCCTGTCCTGTTTGGGCCCCATCTTTCATGTTCTATTAATACTCAGGTCCTTCTGAACTCTAATGCCTTTCAATCAGCCGGAGATCCAGAGATTTATCATCCTCTGGGTGTCGACATCTCTCATTTACATTCCTTTGCCCTGGTAAAAGTACTCTGCATTTTTTTTCTGCCGATGGTGATGTCTTCATGTTTTGCTGAGGTGTTTGGTGACCTTCTCACGCTGGTCTGTGCTGCGCAGTCAGCCCTTGAGCAAGGTGTTGCAGCCGACCATCACACGGCTTGGTGAAGGTGGGTTGTTAGACTCCAAGCCTTTGCACCCGGGAATGGAAGCCTTCTTCTTGCTAACGTCTACAGATGTGCTGTGGAAGGCATCCTTTCGGGTTGCATCCCAGCCTGGTTTTGGGAACAGCTCTGCCCAAGGCCGCGAGGAATTGCAGAGTTGTGGATGTAGGCCAGTCCATCACACAGACCAGCCTCCCCACCATCGACTCCATCTACACTTCACGCTGCCCCGGGAAAGCAGCCGACATGATGAAAGGCTTCCCCACCCCGGTCATTCCTTCTTCTCCCAGCTGCCGTACAGAAGGTACAGAAGCTTGACAGCACGCACCACCAAATTCTGGAACAGCTTCTTCCCCTCTGTTATCAGGCTTCTGAACGGTCCTTCCATAAGCGAGGGTACTTCACCTTGTATTTGGGCGCCATCTCCCACCTCCGTTTTTCCATGCCGCATTAACAACAGCATTGGTGCCCATGCAGAAATGAAATCATTGCAGCACCCCCACAGCCTGCACCAATTTCCACCTTGCCCATCACGCGTTGCATTGCAGTTGTATGATAACCTTGATGAGGCCACGTTGGAGTGTAGAGGTCAGTTATGGTCACACTGCCAGGGGTCAGTGAGTTGTGCCCAGTCACCGTGGCTCAGCTGGGCTGGGCTCATCCTGAACGGCTGCTCCCATGGGCTGTTCTTGCTTCAGCCCAGTGTCAGGATATGCAGGGAATGGAGGGATGTGGCTCGTGTGCCAGCAGATAAAGGCTGGTCTTGGCATCGTGTTCTGTACGAACCTCCACCACCACCCCTGGCAGCGTGTTCCAGGCAAATAGACTTGCCCCACACATCTCCTTTATACTTTGCCCCTCTCACCTCAAAGCTGTGCCCTCTAGTCTTTGACATTTCCACCCTGTGGGGAAAAAAGTTCTGCCTGTCTATCCCAGGTATGGTGATGGAAGCACATGCGATGGTGGTGTTTACAAGAGGCTTGGATATGCAGGGAGTGGCAGAGAAAGAATCACACGCAGGCAGAGGAGAGTAGTCGAGTCAAGGCAACAGTGTTTTATCCACACATGTGGCGACAACAGAAGGTTACAATCGTTGCTTGTAGCAGATTAACCAGCCCACAAACGCACTAACACGGATAATATTAAATACATTTAAAAAATAATTCAACAAATTAATTACTGCAATCTTTGCGCAAAAATAATCCACAGTCCTTCGAGCAACCGGAGACGGTCCATAAATGATCATAGTTGTTGAGGTTTGTGTTGTGCCGTGTTCAAGAGCTGGATTGTTGCTGGGAAGCAAGGTGGTGGGTGTACTGCTGGAGGAGGGAGTTAAAGCAGGTACTATTGAAACGTTTTAAAAACATTTGGATATGGTAAGTTTAGAGGGATGTAGGCCAAACGCAGGAAGGCAGAACTAGTGTAGATGGGGCATGTTGGTCGGCAAGGGCAAGTTGAGCCGAAGGGCCCTGTTTCCATGTAGTGTGACTCTATGGTACGCCACAATGCTGAAAACTATATCCTACACTCTGCATCTTCCCCTTTGTACTTGAGCTCTACGATAGGCCCATAGCAGGATCCCTGGGTCCAGCTCTGGGCCCCACACGCACACTGCAGGATGTGTCCTGTAGCTGAACGAGCTGTGGGTTTACCAACGTCTACGTTCTAAGGGTGGCGCGGTGGCACAGCGGTAGAGCTACTGCCTTACAGCGCCAGAGATCCGGGTTCGATCCTAACTACGGGTGCCTGTCTGTACGGAGTTTGTACGCTCTCCAGTGACCTGCGTGGGTTTTCTCCGGGATCTTCAGTTTCCTCTCACAATCCAAAGATATACAAGTTTGTAAGTTAAAACTATCGCGTGTAGGATAGTGTTAATGTGCGGGGATCGTTGGTCGGTGCGGACTCGGCAGGCGGAAGGGCTTGTTTCTACACTGTATCTCTAAACTAAACTAATGACTCTAAATGTCAGCCTTGCATGACTTGGATTGTTTGGTGGTTTGTGAGGTTGGGTTGTGCGTTGGACATGACTGATGTCTGTGGGCCAGGAAGCCAGAGACTGGCGCCTAATGCCACCAAAGTTACACCTGGTCTGAAGAAGGATCCCAACCCGAAACGTCACCAATCCATGTTCTCCAGAGATGCTGCCTAACCAGCAGTTACTCCAGCATTTTGTGTCTTTTTCCAAACTCTGTCCTGGGAAGAGGTTGGCACAGTGGCGCAGTGGTAGAGTTGCTGCCTTATGCCCCTGACCCCCTTAGGAAACCTGAACGGAAACCTCTGGAGACTTTGCGCCCAACCAAAGTTTTCCGTGTGGTTCCCAGAGGTTTTTGTCAGTCTCCCTACCTGCTTCCACTACCTGCAACCTCCGGGAACCGCACGGAAACCTTGGGTGGGGCGCAAAGTCTCCAGAGGTTTCCGTTCAGGTTTCCTAAGTGGGACAGGGGCATTATAGCACTTACAGCGCCAGAGACCCGGGTTTGATCCTGGCTACGAGTGTTTGTCTGTACGGAGTTTGTAAGCTCTCCCCGTGATCTGCGTGGGTTTTCTCTGGGAAGTCCGGTTTCCTCCCACACTCCAAAGACGTACCGGTTTGTAGCTTAATTGGCTAGGTATAATGTAAATAATTGTCCCTAGTGTAGGGTAGTGTTAATGTGCGGGAATCGCTGGTCGTTGCGGACTCGGTGGACAGAAGGGCTGGTTTCCAGGCTGGATCTCTAAACATAAACACGTCAGCCAGAGGAAATGATTCAAGAATGTCGTCAATGCCTCCTTGGAGTCATGCAGCGTCATTTATCATTGACTCACGACTCTCCGGACAGGAGGAGGAGCGTTTGGGAATGACCGGTCTCTTTGTCGGATGGGGTGGCCAAACACTGACACTGGAAGGTGGTGTAACTCAGCCAACCCGTCCAGTTGTGACTAACTGTGGCGGGGACTGTGAGCCTCGATGGCTACCTTGGAACCAACCACTGATCGGCCAAGTTGGCCAAGTTCTGGGCAACATTTGGCCCACATCCATCCAAGCCCTTCCTATCCATATATCTGTCCAAATATCTTTTCAAAGAAGTGATTGTATCCACTTCCACAGCTTCCTCTGGAAGCTCGTTCCAGATACGGACTACCCTCTGAGTGAAAAGGTTCCTCCTTTAGTTTAAAGATACAGCATGGAAACAGGCCCTTCGGCCCACCGAGTCCATACCAACCATCGATCACTCATTCACACTGCTATGTTATCCCACTTTCTCATCCACCCCCTACACACTAGGGGCAATTTACAGAGGGCCAATTACACACTACACACCCGCACGTCTTTGGGATGTGGGACGAAACCGGAGCACCCAGAGGAAACCCACACGGTCACAGGGAGAACGTGCAAACTCCACACAGACAGCACTCAAGGTCAGGATTGAATCTGGGAGGCAGTGGCTCTACCTGCTGTGCCCACTGTGCTGCCCTGAGTCCCAGTGGTACTGGCACAAGTGGCGCACTAGAGTTGCTACAGTCCCAGAGACCCGGGTTCGATCCTGACTACGGTGCTGTCAGCCTGTACAGAGTTTGCACCTTCTCCCTGTGACCAGGTGGGTTTCGTACGGGTGCTCCGATTCCTGAAGATGTGCAGGTTTGTAGGTTAATTGGCCCTTTGTAAACTGGCCCCAGTGTGTAGGGGAGTGCCAGTGTATGTGGTGATAACTGGTCGGCACGTACTCGGTGGGCCGAAGAGCCCGTTTCCATATTGTATCTTCAACTTTAAAAGATACAGCGTGGAAACAGGCCCTTCGGCCCATCAAGTCTGCGCTGACCTGCGATCATCCTATAGTTTGTAACACTATCCTACAAGCTAGGGCCAATTTACAATTTGCAGAAGCCAATGAACCTACAAACCTGTAGGTGTTTGGAGTGTGGGAGGATCTCTAAGCTATAAACTAAAGTACACTACACTACACTATAAACTACACTGCACCACACTATACTATAAACAAAGCAACACTATACTACACTAAAGTCTCTCCCTTATTACTTAAACCCCGTGCCCTCTAGTTTTAGAAGCTTCTACCCCAGTGGGGAAAAGGCTGTGAGCGTTCACTTCAGTGCGGACGTTATGCGGTCCGTGCCGGCTTCGGAGCGAGCCAGCGGAAGTTCAGAGGGAGCTTCCCTTCTCCCCATGTGTGCCTTGCTCCTCTGAACACGTCAGGCAGTAACTGCGGCAGGTTGAGCCATGGGGACGGATCTGATGCATTATTGGCCTGGGGCTATAGAAAAAAAAACACTTGGCAAGATCTATTGACAGGCTTGGCTCGCATCCAGCTCCAGATTTAAGACAGATACTCCGAATGAATATAATATTTCTACAAGCACTAACATATAGATTTTAACCTCTGTAAATATTTAGTTACCCTGAGTGTCGGGCTTTCCCATTAGCGAGGGTTTGGAGATGTATTTCATTTCTTTCTGTAACTCCTGTGAGAAGTTAACGATAGGCCCAGAGGGTCGTGAGGAAGGATGGGAGGTTTTAGTTTAGTTTAGTGTTTCTAACATAGAAACAGGCCCTTCGGCCCAATGGATCTATGCTGACCATCCGTTCATGCTAGTTCTGCGTATTCCCATTTCCTCATCCACTCCTTCCAATTTACAGAGGGCCAATTAACCTACAAACCCGCACGTCTTTGGGATGTGGGAGGAAACTGGAGCACCCGGAGGGAGTGGATGAGAGAGTGGGATAACATAGAATTAGTGTGTATGGGTAATCAGTGGTCGATGTGGGCAAGATGGGCCAAAGGGCCTGTTTCCATGCTGTATCTCTAAACTAAACTAACTGAGTCTTTAGTGATTTTGGTTGAAGCCTTAATATTGTCCCCAGAAGAAAACTGTAGAGAGCTCTGCAGAGCTGTAGAACATATTGCTTAGCGATCCAGCATGGAAACAGGCCCTTCGATCTCCCATTCACACTAGTTCAATACTATCCCACTTTCTTCGCAGCCACGGGCGTTTGCGGAGATGAGGTCGTTTTAAGGCCAAAACACAAAGTGCTGGAGGATCCCAGTGGGTCTGTCAGCATCTGTGAAGGGGATGGACAGCCGACATAATGCGTCGAGATTGAGGAAGGGTCAAATCTTGTGGGACGGGTCTGTCGCTGTCTAACACTGGGGTACAGTACTGGTGGGGACGGGTAAGTTGCTGTATAACACTGGGGTACAGTACTGGTGGGGACGGGTAAGTTGCTGTATAACACTGGGGTACAGTACTGGTGGGGACGGGTCAGTTGCTGTATAACACTGGGGCATTCCACAGATGCCCCCAGTGACCTTGCCGTTTGAGGTGGTCCATGGAGCTCCCCACTTGCTCAGCAATTCCCTCCCCAGCTGTTGTTGGCTCTGCTCGGCGCCTGGAGGTGAAGTTGCTGCCTTGAATCCGTGTTGTAACACGTCGGGGCTGAGAGGCCTCAGTCTATGGAAAGTTGCGTCCTCAGCCTTGGTGTGTGCGTGTGTCTGTGTGGAATCCCTGGTATTTGTGCCGGAAGGCACCCCCTGTAGCTGTGTCACACAGCGAGCTCTCTCCCCAGTGACTGACAGCACCAAGCCATTAATCCCTGTTGCCTGACCGCACCGCACCAACCTTGCATGGCAGTCACACACAGACATTCATCTCAGCTCTCTCCCTCCTTCTAACCCCCTTTAACCCCTCTCCCCCCCCCACTCTCCCCCACTCCTCCCTTCCCTCTCTCCCCACCTTCCTTCCCCTCCCTTCCATGCCTTCACGCCCACAGATGGTTCATCACCTCTCCGTGTTCATCACAGATGCTGCCTGACATAGAAACATAGAAATTAGGTGCAGGAGTAGGCCATTCGGCCCTTCGAGCCTGCACCGCCATTCAATATGATCATGGCTGATCATCCAACTCAGTATCCCGTACCTGCCTTCTCTCCATACCCTCTGATCCCCTTAGCCACAAGGGCCACATCTAACTCCCTCTTAAATATAGCCAATGAACTGGCCTCGACTACCCTCTGTGGCAGGGAGTTCCGGAGATTCACCACTCTCTGTGTGAAAAAAGTTCTTCTCATCTCGGTTTTAAAGGATTTCCCCCTTATCCTTAAGCTGTGACCCCTTGTCCTGGACTTCCCCAACATCGGGAGCAAACTGTGTTACTCCAGCGCTTTGTGCCCTTTAGTTTTATGGAGCTGCAACACGACTCCTATACTCAGTGGGCCGAGTGTAAGTTGACCGTTCGAGGAATTAGTTTAATTTGCTTCATTATTGTCATGTGTTTCGAGGTACAGTGAAAAGCTTTTGTTGCGTGCTGCGTGGTACCTAACGACTGGTTTAGTCTGAAGAAGGATCTCCACCCGAAAGGTTGCCTATTTCCTCCGCTCCATAGATGCTGCCTCACCCGCTGAGTTTCTCCAGCATTTTTGTCTACCACTGGTTCAGTATAGTTTAGTTTATTGACACGTGTACCAAGGTAGAGTGAAAAGCTTTTAGAAATATAGAAACATAGAAAATGGGTGCAGGAGGAGGCCATTCGGCCCTTCATGCCAGCACCGCCATTTATTGTGATCATGGCTGATCGTCTCAAATCAATAACCCGTGCCTGCCTTCTCCCCATTTGTTGCGTGCTATCCAGTCAGCGGGAAGACTATACATAATTCCAATCAAGCCATCCACAGTGTACAGATACAGGAAAAAGGGAATAACATTTAACGCGAGATAAAATCCAGTAAAGTCCGATTAAAAATAGTCCAAGGGTCAGGACTACTCTCTCGATGGTGAGAGAGAGGATGGTCGCGTTGCCGGATAACAGCTGGGAAGAAACAGTGTGCGTTTTCACACTTCTGTACTTCGTGCCTTATTGGGGTGAGGAAAAGAGGGAATCTTCAACAAAAGATCCTGTACATTCACTCGACATATTCCCCACATGATTTTATACACCTCTATAAGATGTATTATATCTCCCAACCTCAATAAATTCCTAGCCTGCCCAACCTCTCCCTGTAGCTCAGTTCAAGGATGGGAGGAAACAAGAATGAATCTGGAGGTATTGCGTTTTCACCCTTCTGTGCCTCTTGCCTGATTGGAGAGGGGAGTGACGGGGGGGTCAGGAATGGAAGGGGTGTTGAGGAGTGGGTGCAACGATGGGTTAAAGCTGCTCGTGGTGGCGGTAGTGTATTACAGACTGCCCTCGATGCGGTGAGCGGCAGGTCCGGCATTCCTGGTGCAGCCACCGTGTAATCCTTCAGGACACTTGCCTTGTCCCTTCTTGTTCTGGGACAGATTCTGGCATTCCGCAGGCTCAGGATTCCGCCTGCCAACCCCCCCGAGGCACCTTCCCTCCTCCCCCACTCCCTCCCCCTCCGTCCACCTCCCTCCCTTCCTTGCCTCTCATCCCCCCCACCCCTCCTCTCAACCGACCCCTCCTCTCACCCCCCCCCCCCCACTCATTCACTCTGCGCGGGCTAGGAGGGTCACAGTGTGGCACAATGGCGCAGCGGTAGAGTTGCTGCCCCCCAGCGCCAAAGACCCCGGTTCTATCCTGACTAGGACTGCTGTCTGTACGGAGTTTGTACGTTCTCCCTGTGACCGCATGGGTTTTCTCCAAGGGTGCTCCAGTTTCCTCCCACATCCCAAAGATGTGCAGGTTTGTAGGTTAATTAGCTTCAGTAAAATTGTAAAGTGTCCCTTGTGTGTAGGATAGTGCTAGTGTATGGGGATCACTGGTCAGCACGCACTCGGTGGGCCGAAGGGCCTGTTTCCACACTGTATCTCTAAAGTCTCAGGTCATGGTCTGCTTGTCCACAACACACATGATGGGAGTTACTCACAGTTACCCCTCTCGCCAGCGAGACCAACTCCATCACAACTGCAGCGATGTCATTAACAAGGTTGTGGGTTTTGTATGTACAAGCTTGGAGTATTATGAGCAGTTTTGAGCCTCATATCATAGGAGGGATGTGCTGGCGTTGGAGATGTCCAGAGATGTTTGGGTTAACTTATGATGAGTGTTTGACGGCACTGGGCCTGTACTCACTAGAGTTTAGAAGGATGAAGGGACACTTCATTGAAATTTATCGATAGTGAAAGGCCTGGATAGAGTGGATGTAGCAGGAGAGTCTAGGACCAGAGGGCACAGCCTCAGAATAAAAGGACATACCTTTCGAAAGGAGATGAGGAGGAATTTCTTTAGCCAGAGGGTGGTGAATCTGTGGAATTCATTGCCACAGATGGCTGCGGAGGATGTCTTTGGGTATTTTTAAGGTGGAGATTGATAGATTCTTGATTAGTACGGGTGTCAAGGGTTACGGGGAGAAGGCAGGAGAATGGGGTTGAGAAGGAAAGATTGATCAGCCGCGATTGAATGGCGGTGTAGGCTTGATGGGCTGAATGGCCTAATCCTGTTCCTATAACCTGCTCCTATGCATTCATGAAGAATTGATATAAAACATAGTACACATAGCAGTACAGTACAAGAACGGGCCCTTCGACCCACAATGTTTGTGTTGAACATGATGCCAAGTTAAACTGATCTCACTGCCTTTCATCACATAATCTATCTCTCCCTATTTCCAGCATTATCACCTAACAGCCTCTTAATTGCCACTGTTGTATCTTAAACGTATTTTCATAGCACCTTGACCACCTTCATGCCTTGCTGAAGATCATGTTGCCTTAAAGATAGTGCTACAAGAGGCCCTTTGGGCATAGAGCCATACAGCATGGAAACTGGCCCTTCGGCCCAACTCAGCCATTCTGACCAAGATGCCCCATCTAAGTTAGTTGCATTTGCCTGTGTTTGACCCACGCTCCTCTGAACCTTTCCCATCCATGTACCTGTCCAAATGTCTTTCCAAAGTTGTTATAGTACCTGCCTTAACTACCTCCTCTGGCTGCTCATTCCATCTAATGTCAATGTATGTGAATACTTGGCCAATAAACTTATTCATTAATTCATTCATATAGCCACCACCCTCTGTATGAAGGAACTGCCATTCAGTTTCTGATTGAAACTTTCCCCTCCCATCTTAATCCTATGCCTAGTTCTTGATTCCCCGACGCTGGGTATTCTCTGCATTCACCCAATCTATTCCTGTCAGGATGTTATACACCACCATAAGTTCATCCCTTTGCCTCCTGCGTTCCACGGAATAAGTCCTATCCCTACAGCTCAAGCCCTTGAGTGCTGGCATCGTCCTTGTAAATCTACTCTGCACTCGTTCCAGTTGAAAGGCAACCTTCCGATAACAGGGTAACCAATACTGAACACAATACTCCAATTATTTGGTCCATCGAGTCTATGCCAGGTTCACGGAACAGTCCTGTTCCCGAACATTTTTTCCAGTTTCCTCTACAAGTGGATGAAACTGTTAAACTGCAAAGAGTACAAAAGATGTTATGGGGATGTTATTGCATCGAGAAGGTTTAAGATATGGAGTGCATATGCTACAAAAAAAAAGTCAAAGTGCTGTAACACCTCAAACTGATGAGACTGAAGGAGGTTCCCAACCAGAAACGCTACCTAAGTATCCATGTTGCCTGACCCGCTGAGTTACTCCAGCACTATGTGTCTTTTTGTAAATCAGCATCTGCAGTTCCTGTGTAGTTCAGATTTATATATGCTCGGTCTTTTTTGCACAGTGCACACATAAAGGATAAAGAGCGCAACATTTAGTGCAAAGATATAGCATTGAAGTCCGATTAAAGATAGTTCACAGGTCTCCAATGAGGTAGATGGGAGGTCAGGACCACTCTCTTGTTGGTGATAGGATGGTTCAGTTGCCTGATGGGAGAGGGGAGAAGAGGGAGTGACCGGGGTGAGACTGGTCCTTGATTATGCTGCTGGCCTTGCCGAGGCAACTTGAAGTCTCGATAGGAGTGAGGTTGGTTTGCGCAATGGTTTAAGTTTAGCCAAGTTTAGGACAAGCGGGGCACAAAGTCATTGGCACTGGTGGGAATATCTCTGGTGTTCCTTGTTGTTAGACAGGCGTAGACACACCCCTGCACGCTAACTGTGGCCAATGAGTTAGATGCCGGTCACATTGCTCTGCTTCCAAAAACAGCCTCTTCCTTCGATTCCGTCATGGCTGGACACGGGCCATTTTTCCCCGAGCACACATTCCTCGGCCGACCCCATCGAGAAGTCTAGGAAGTGACCGTGCTCTGAGATTCAGATCGCCCTGCCTTGCCATCCGTCTCCTTCCCGCATACACAGACGATGGAATCTCTCAGCCCCTGTTTCGTTCTGGCTCTCTCAGCAAGTCCCTGCTGGGAGGAGGCCAGGATATAAATCACTGCAGTCTGTCCTCGAATAACCCTCAGTGTGCCTCGCTGCTCCCCCTTCCCATCAAAACTTCACTCCCAAATCCTCCACGTTGTTGTCTTTGGCACAGTGGGGGCAGCGATGGGGTTGCTGCCGTACAGCACCAGAGTCACCGCTTCCATCCTGACTATGCAGCTTTATTTGTTGCGTGCTAACCAGTCAACGGAAAGACGACACATGATTAGAATCAAGTTGACCACAGTGTACAGTTACAGGGTGAAGGGGACCATGGGGGGGGGCCATGAAGAACAATGGAGGACCCGGCGTGGAGGGGCCATCGTGAGGGACGGTGGGAGAACAAAGGGGGACAACAGAATCCTCAGCCCAGGGGATCAGCCTGCGTTCGTTCGTTCGTTCCGGTTAAGATACTGTGCACAAGGCAGTCAGCCAACAGTTTTTTTTAACTTTTAATTTAATTTTAATTTCATGTACTTTGTGTGTTATGACTGTTGGCAGACCAGTTTCCTTCCGGAGATGAATAAAGTTCTATCGTATCGTATGGAATAATGTTTAGTGCAAGATAAAGTCCAGTTAAAGATAGTCCAAGGGTCCCGAATGAGGTAGATGGTAGCTCAGGACCACTCTCTAGTTGGTGATAGTATGATTCAGTTGTCTGATAACAGCTGTGAAGAAACTGTCCCTGAATCTGGAGGTGTGTGCGTTTTCACACTTCTGTACCTCATGCCTGATGAGAGAAGAGAGTGTGACCAGGGTGAGACTGGCCCTTGATTATGCGGCTGCTGGCCTTGCCGAGGCTGCGTGAATGGAGACTGAGGAGAAAGAGTGATTCGCAGTGAAGGTCGACACAAAATGCTGGAGTAACTCAGCAGGACAGGCAGCATCGCTGGAGAGAAGAAATGGGTGACGTTTCAGGTCGAGACCCTTCCTCAGACTGGTTAGGGATATGGGAAACGAGAGATATAGATGATGATGTGAGATAAAGAACAATGAATGTAAGATATGCAAAAAAGTAATGATGAAAAAGGAAATGGGCCATTGTAAGCCGTTTGCGGGGTGAAAGTGAGAAGCTAGTGCAACTTGGGTGGGGGAGGGATAGAGAGAGAGAGGGAATGCCGGGGCTACCTGAAGTGAGAGAAATCAATATTCATAGCACTGGGCTGTAAGCTGCCCAAGCGATATATGAGATGTTGTTCCTCCAATTTGCGTTTAGCCTCACTCTGACAATGGAGGAGACCGAGGACAGAAAGGTCTGTGTAGGAATGGAAGGAGAATTAAAGAGTCCAGCAACCGGGAGATCAGGTTGGTTCACGCGGGCTGAGTGAAGCTGTTCCGCGAAACGATCGCCCAGTCTGCGTTTGGTCTCGCCGATGTATAAGAGTCCATATCTTGAACAATGGATACAGTAGATGAGGTTGGAGGAGGTGCAAGTGAACCTCTGCCTAACCTGAAAGGACTGTTGGGGTCCCTGGACAGAGTCGAGGGAGGGGGTTTAGCAACAGGTGTTGCATCTTATACGGTTGCAGGGAAAGGGATCTGGGGAGGGGGTGGTTTGGGTGGGAAGGGATGAGTTAACCTGGGAGGGAACAGTCTCTGCGGAAGGCGGAAAGGGGTGGAGATGGGAAAATGTGTCTAGTGGTGGGAACCTGTTGGAGGTGCAGAAAATTTGGAGGATTATGTGTTGTATGCAATGGCTGATGGGCTGTAAGGTAAGGATTAGGGGGACTCTGTCTCTGTTGCGACTCGGGGGAGGGGATGCAAGGGCGGAGCTGTGGTGTACCGAGGAGACACGAGTGAGGGCCTCATCTATGATGGGAGAGGGGAACCCCCGTTCCCTAAAGAATGAGGACATCTTGGATGTTCCAGTATGGAACACCTCTTCCTGGGCGCAGATGCGGCATAGACGGAGGACTTGGGCGAGGATAGAGTCTTTGCAGGAAGCAGGGTGGAAAGATGTCTAGTCGAGATAGTTGTGGGAGTCAGTGGGTTTGTAATAGACGTCAGTCAGTCCTTTGCAGTGAAGGAGCAGGGACATATTCAGGATGGTGTGGGAGGGGGATGTGTGGATGGTGTCACCTGTAAGCCCCACATGGTGGTGGAAGTTACAGGAGTCACAGCTTTTGCAAGTTTGGTTCCAGCTGTAACCAGGCAACTGAACCAGCTGGAGTGCGATGCTGACATCCCATCTTCCTCATGAAGACCTGTGAACTATCTTTAATCGGACTTCCATGATATATCTTTGCACTAAATGTCATACCCTTTATCCTGTATCTGTACACTGTGGACGGCTTGATTGTAATCATGTATAATCATGTATAAACTTTTCACTGTACCTTGGTGCATGTGACAGTAAGAAACTAAACTAAACTAGACTGGACTAGACTAGCCCGGGTGAGTTACAGCAGTGCATTTTGTCGATAGTGCAGGCACTCTGCACTGCTGGGAAATGGTTTGGGAGGTGGGAAGTGCATGGAGTGCTGATCAAACAGGGTGCTTTCTCCTGGATTCTGTTGGCCGTCTGCAGTTGGATCTGGGACCTCGTGAGTCCTGGAGTTAGTTATGTACTTGCACTCCTAGCTCTATCTGCTCTACAACACTCCCCAGGGCCTCACTGATCACTGCCAGGGTCCTGCCCTGCTTTAACTTTGCTGTGCTCTTTCCTATTTAGCAACAGCTTTCGCTTGCTGCCGTTAACTGCAGCCACTGTGCGAGGGTCTGGAAGGAAATGGAGAGAAATATTTTTATCCAGAGTTGTTAACATCTATTGATAGGGTGCTGGAAACGGGGCCAAGGAAAGCTTTTGAAGCTGAAAAGTCTGCAGGACTGTGGGAGGAGAGGCAGAGGAGAGGCAGAGCAGCAAATGGTGGCAAATGCTCAATGGGTCAGGCAGCGTCTGTGGAGAGAGAAACTGTCAATGAACATGGGATCGGTGACGTGTCGGGACGGGACCCTTTGCCAGATTGCCTGTACTGGTGATACTGTGGGGGTGGGGGGGGGGGGGGGGTAGAAAGCTGGAAGTGAGGAGGGACAGCACTAAGCCTGGCGAGTGCTAAGTGGAAACATGTGAGGGGCGGGTTTGATAAGCAGATGGCTGGACAAAGGTGTGAGATAAGGACAGAAGATGTGTCAGTTGTGAAACCAGAGAAAGGAATATAGGTGGAGAGGGAGGGGAGAAAAAGTATGAGACCAGGTAGGGCACGGGGAGGGAAGAAAGTGTGAATTTAATGTTCATACCGTTAGGTTGTAAGTGCAGCAAAAGAATAGGCCCTTTGGCCTCCACTGTCCATACTGAACATGATGCTAAGTTAAACTAATCCTTTCTTCATGTACTTGATCCATATCCCTCCATACCTTACACTTCCATGTGTCTATCTAAAAGCCTCTAAATGCCACTATCGTACCTGCCTCCACCACCACCACCACCACCGACAAGCAACCTGTTCCAGGCACTCACCACTCTCTGTGTCTCACTTGTCTCACATATCTCCTTTAAACTTTCGCCCTCTCATCTTATGGCCATGGCCTGTGGTTTAGTTTCGAGATACAAGGCGGAGACAGGCCCTTCAGCCCACCAAGTCTGCGCCGACCAACATTCGCATCTTCAACTAGTTATATTCTACACAGTAGGGGCAATTTACAAAAGCCGATTAACCGACGAACCTTTGGAGTGCGGGAGGATACCGGAGCACCCGGAGAAAACCCACACGGTCACAGGGACAACGTGCAAACTCCACACAGACAGCGCACGAGGTCAGGATCGAACCCGGGTATCTGGCGCTGTGAGGCAGCAACTCTACCGCTGCGCCACCGTGCCGCCACAAAGTGTTGGACATTTCTACCCTGGGTAAAAGGTTCTGGCTACCCTATCTAAAGCCTCTCGTATTGTTATAGACTTCTACCAAGTCGCCCCTCAGCCTCCGGTATCTCAACACCACCAAGTAGAACTTCGATGTGAGTGCTATGTTAAAAACGTGTTTTCGAGGCCTTCCCTCCCTGCCCTCCCCTGATGTCTTGCAGCCCTCCCTGATCTCCGCACTCCTCCGATTCTGCCACACCCCCCCCACCCCCATCTCCAGCACACTGTCTCCGCTGCCCCAGCCTCTACTTCCCTCAGCCCTGAACTTTATCTCCACTGCTAGCCCAAAGCTCCCCACCCTCTCCACCTTGAGCAAGCACAGAGAAATCTCCCTCGTTGCCTGAACGTTTAGTAACCAGCTCTGACACCACCCATGTGGGCTCATGCCAAATTTTATTCAATACTGCACGTATCCTCTGAAATGCCTCAGTACGGTGGCGCATCGGTAGAGTCGCTGCCTTGCAGTGCCAGAGACCTGGGTTTGATCCTGAGTACGGGTGCTTTCTGTACGGAGTTTGTACAGTCTCCCTGTGACCATGTGGGTTTTCACCGGGTGCTCCGGTTTCCCCCCCAACTTAAGTCGTGCGGGTCTTGTACATTAACTGGTATCTATAAATTGTCCCTAGTGTGCAGGATAGAACTAGTGTATAGATGATCGCTGGTTGGTGCAGACTCGGTAGGCCGAAAAGCCTGTTTCCACCAAAGAAAGACACAAAATGCTGGAATAACTCAGCGGGTCAGACAGCATCTCTGGAGAAAAAGAATGACCTCGAAACTAAACTAAACTGTTGAAAGTTTAGAACATACGTTACTGGTTGCATCATGGCCCGGTTCGGCAATTCCAACGCACAGGAAAGCAAGAGGCTGCAGAGAATGGTGGATTGAGCCCGGCCCATCACGGGCACAGCCCTCCCCACCATCTAGAGCATCAACACCAGGCGCTGCCTCAAGAAGGTGGCGTCTATCATCAAGGATTTCCACCATCTTCACTGCTACCGTTGACCAGGAGGTACAGAAGCCTGAAGTCCCACACCACCAGGTTCAGCAACAGATACTTTCCTACAACCATCAGATTCTTGGAACCGACCCGCACAACCCTAATCCTACCTCAGCAATGGAACACTATGGACCACCTCTTGGACTAGCATAGACTTGACTCATTTCTGATTGTGTTTTTGCGCTCATCTCTTGTATTTTGCACAATCTTCTTTCTTTTAGAAATGCTATGTGTAATTTACTGTGTGTCCAATTTGTTTTGTGGTTCAGGTTTATTATTGTTACATGTACCGAGGTACAGTGAGGTACAAGTCTGATGAAGGGTTTCATCCCAAAATGTCACCTATTCTTGTTTGCCACAGATGCCGCCTGACCCGCTGAGTTACTCCGGCACGTTGTGTCTATCTACAATGAAAACCCTTGTTTTGCATGCATCCAATCAGATCAAATAATACCATCATAAATACAAATTAAATCCATAAATACAATCAAACCAGTCTTGGTTACAATAGGTTGAATGCATGGAATGATACAGAGTGCAGGATATAGTGTGTTTTTGTGTGTTTACTCGACTTAACCTTTTATTATTTGGAAAGTTCAATGTGAACATTAGTCACTCTTGGCATACTAGTGTGCAGAGGAGGTACAGATACAATGATCTTCTTGTGTATGAAGGAACTGCAGATGCTGGTTTAAACCAAAGATATACCCAAAAAGCTGGAGTAATGCAGCGGGTCCGACAGCATCTCTGGAGAACGTGTTTAGGCGACATTTCAGGTCTACTAAGCAGGAATGAATGAGGGTTCTGACTCGAACCAGCACCTGTCCTCCAGAGATTCTGCCTGACCTGCTGAGTTACTCTGGCACTTTGTGTCTTTTTTCGTGGACCAGCATCTGCAGTTCCTTGTTTCTAAAGAAATAACCGTGCTGGTTTCTGCCGGGGGTCCTGTGCAGGCAAGTGCTGCTGTTGGACAACACGACTCCACATTCAGGGACAGTTACTTCCCAGCTGTTATCAGTCAACTCTGGATTGAGGGGGGATCTTATAGAAACTTACAAAATTCTTAAGGGGTTGGACAGGCTAGATGCAGGAAGATTGTTCCCGATGTTGGGGAAGTCCTGGACAAGGGGTCACAGTTTAAGGATAAAGGGGAAATCCTCTAGGACCGAGATGAGAAAAACATTTTTCACACAGAGAGTGGTGAATCTGTGGAACTCCCTGCCACAGAAGGTAGTTGAGGCCAGTTCATTGGCTATATTTAAGAGGGAGTTAGATGTGGCCCTTGTGGCTAAAGGGATCAGGGGGTATGAAGAGAAGGCAGGTACATGATACTGAGTTGGATGATCAGCCATGATCATATTGAATGGTGGTGCAGGCTCGAAGGGCCGAATGGCCTACTCCTGCACCTATTTTCTATATTTTTATGTTTCTAACTGAACCATGCTATCACCAACTAGAGAGAGGTCCTGACCTCCCACCTACTCCATTGGAGGCCCTCGGATTATCTTTAATCATACTTTACTGAACTTTATTCCATTCATTCTGTATGTGTGCACTGTGGATAGCTCAGATACAGAATAAAGCCCAGTAAAGTATAGTCTTTCCGTTGACTGGATAGCACGCAATAAAAAGCTTTTCCGTGTACCTCGGTACACGTGACGATAAATTAACCCTGACTAAACTGAGTTTATAGAGGGGTCTCGACCAGAAACGTCACCTATCCTTTTCTCCAAAGATGCTGCCTGACCTGCTGAGTTACTCCAGGTCTTTGTTATCTTCTGAACTAAGATGATCTAAATTAAACTAAACTAAAGTAATAAATCTAGGTAATAAACTAAACTGAACTAATAAACTAAACTAAATGCGGTGCGTATATGAGCCTGGGATAGGCAGCTTCACTTGTTGGTGGCCTTTCTGGTCCGTATTAAAGAGGGCTTTTGTCTGTGAAGCTTTCTCCAGTGCCAGGGTGCACGTCACTAGCCCACTCCCTGCCCACCAGTAGGCTGTGAACGTTGCATCTGTGCCGTGCTGCCTGTGAATGGCCTGGGCATTAGAGAGAGACCCATGTCATTGCGAAGCCTGTGACATTTCATTCTATGTAATCAGCCTCTCACCACCTCCGTGCCTGGGGGATAGGATTTACAGCTCCCAGTCTTCTGCTGGGGATATCAATTAACATTTGAAAAGGTCACCGTCGCTCCTCTTTCTGGGTTTTGTCCTGTTGACGTGTTAACCTGCTTTCTAATGCCTTGGGAAAGTTCAGTGGGTGCAGGAAGGAACAGCAGATGCTGGTTTGAACTGAAGGTAGAGGTAAAGGGCTGGAGTAATGCCCCTGTCCCACTTAGGAAACCTGAACGGAAACCTCTGGAGACTTTGCGCCCCACCCAAGCTTTCCGTGCGGTTCCCGGAGGTTGCAGGTGATTGCCGGAGGTTGCAGGTAGTGGAAGCAGGTAGGGAGACTGACAAAAACCTCCGGGAACCGCACGGTGAAATTTGGATGGGGCGCAAAGTCTCCAGAGGTTTCCATTCAGATTTCCTAAGTGGGACAGGGGCATAACTCAGCGGGCCAGGCAGCATCTCTGGAGAAAAAGGATGGGTGAGGTTCCGAGTCGGGACCCTTCATCAAATGGAAAGTAGATGGAAGGGAAATGGAGGTAAGAAAAGGCCAGAACAAAGCAGGGCCAGCAACAGATGACCAAGGAAGGGTAGAGCCTATATTCAAGTCTGGGTTAAAATATGGTCTTAGGTTCAGCGAGTAGTGAACTCCTATTGGAGAGAGGAAGAAAGCTTCTTCAAACTAGGCATAGCTTGAGGAAATTTCACAATGAAGTAGACAAAGTATGTACAGTGCCCTCCATAATGTTTGGGACAAAGACCCATCATGTATTTATTTCCCTCTGTACTCCACAATTTGAGATTTGTAATAGAAAAAAATTCACATGTGGTTAAAGTGCACATTGTCAGATTTTATTAAAGGGTATTTTTACACATTTTGGTTTCATCATGTAGAAATTACAGCTGTGTTTATACATAGTTTATCCGTAGAAGCAATAGCGGAGGCCTCAATAGGCCTGACTTTGGGAGAACTGGGGATGGGGACTGGACATTGTGCCTTCCCCCACAGTGGTAACCATTGTGGGGGGATGATTTTTTGTGTGTAAGTGATTATTTTAGTTTGTGTCCAAGATGGCTGTCGGAAGGGAGAGTGGACGCTGGCCCGGTTTAGCTGCCGCTGCTCTCTCTTCACATTGTGTTTTGATTTTTTTGTCTTTGGATCGAATTCTGTCTTTAATTTGTGTATTGGTGATGTCTTTATTATTTATTTTACTCCGATTATATGTTTTTTTACTCTTGTTAAATTCTGTAAGGTGTCCTTGAGACTTTTGAAAGGCGCCCACAAATAAAATTTATCATTATTATTATTATAGTTTCCCCCCCATTTCAGGGCACCATAATGTTTGGGACACATGGCTTCACAGGCGTTTGTACTTGCTCAGGTATGTTTAAATGCCTCCTTAATGCAGGTATAAGAGAGCTCTCAGCACCTAGTCTTTCCTCCAGTCTTTCCATCACATTTGGAAACTTTTATTGCTGTTTATCAACATGAGGACCAAAGTTGTGCCAATTCAAGTCAAAGAAGCCATTATGAGACTGAGAAACAAGAATAAAACTGTTAAAGACATCAGCCAAAACTTAGGCTTACCAAAATCAAGTTTGGAACATCATTGAGAAGAAAGAGAGCACTGGTGAGCTTACTAATCATAAAGGGACTGGCAGGCCAAGGAAGACCTCCACAGCTGATGACAGACAAATTCTCTCTATAATAAAGAATAATCCCCAAACACCTGTCCGACACATCAGAAACACTCTTCAGGTGTGGATTTGTCAATGACCACTGTCTGCAGAAGACTTAATGAACAGAAATACAGAGGCTACACTGCAAGATGCAAACCACTGGTTAGCTGCAAAAATAGGATGGCCAGGTTACAGTTTGCCAAGAAGTACTTAAAAGAGCAACCACAGTTCTGGAAAAAAGGACTTGTGGACAGATGAGACGAAGATTAACATATCAGATTGATGGCAACAGCAAAGTATGGAGGAGAGAAGGAACTGCTCAAGATCCAAAGCATACCACCTCATCTGGGAAACATGGTGGTGGGGTGTTATAGCCTGGGCATGTATGGCTGCTGAAGGTACTGGCTCACGTATCTTCATTGATGATATAACTGCTGATGGTAGTAGCATAATGAATTCTGAAGTGTATAGACACATCCTATCTGCTCAAGATCAAACAAATGATTCGAAACTCATTGGCCAGCGGTTCATTCTACAGCTAGACAATGATCCCAAACATACTGCTAAAGCAACAAAGGAGTTTTTCAAAGCTAAAAAATGGTCAATTCTTGAGTGAGCATGTCAATCACCCGATCTGAACCCAATTGAGCATGCCTATAATATGCTGAAGAGAAAATTGAAGAGCTAAACACGACTACTTTCATTTACATGACATTGCTGTGTCCCAAACACTATGGTGCCCTGAAATGGGGGGACTATGTATAAACATATATATAGAATATATAATATATAATATATAAAAATATAGAAGGGAGATCGAGCAACTGTCCATATGGTGCCAGCGCAATAACCTGGCCCTCAACACCAGCAAAACCAAGGAACTGATTATGGACTTTGGAAGGAGTAGGAGGGGGACCCTCAGCCCCATTTATATCAACGGGTCGATGGTTGAAAGGGTCAAGAACTTCAAATTCCTGGGCGTGCACATCTCTGAAGATCTTTCCTGGTCCGAGAACACTAACGCAATTATCAAAAAAGCTCATCAGCGCCTCTACTTCCTGAGAAGATTAAGGAGAGTCGGTTTGTCAAGGAAGACTCTCTCTAACTTCTACAGGTGCACAGTAGAGAGCATGCTGACCGGTTGCATCGTGGCTTGGTTCGGCAATTTGAGCGCCCTGGAGAGGAAAAGACCACAAAAAGTAGTAAACACTGCCCAGTCCATCATCGGCTCTGACCTTCCTTCCATCGAGGGGATTTATCGCAGTCGCTGCCTCAAAAAGGCTGGCAGTATCATCAAAGACCCACACCATCCTGACCACACACTCATCTCCCTGCTACCTTCAGGTAGAAGGTACAGGAGCCTGAAGACTGCAACAACCAGGTACAGGAATAGCTACTTCCCCACAGCCATCAGGCTATTAAACCTGGCTCGGACAAAACTCTGATTATTAATAACCACTTTCTGTTATTTGCACTTTATCAGTTTATTTATTCATGTGTGTATATATTTATATCATGGTATATGGACACATTTATCTGTTTTGTAGTAAATGCCTACTATTTTCTGTGTGCTTAAGCAAAGCAAGAATTTCATTGTCCTATACAGGGACACATGACAATAAACTCACTTGAACTTGAACTTGAACACAACTGCAATTTCTACATGGTCAAACCAAAATGTATAAAAATGGCCTTTATTAAAATCTGACAATGTGCACTTTAACCACATGTGATTTTTTTCTATTACAAATCCCAAATTGTGGAGTACAGAGGCAAATAAATAAATGACGGATCTTTGTCCCAAACATTATGGAGGGCACTGTAGAATGGGTCTGCAGATTTTGATTTATACCGAAGATAGACACAATTTTGTTGTCATGTGTACTGAGGTACAGTGAAAATCTTTTTTGTTGCGTGCCATCCAGTCAGCGGAAAGACTATACCTGATTACAATCAGCCGTCCATAGGATACAGATACAGGATAAAGGGTATAATGTTTAGGTGCAAGATGAAGTCCCGTAAACTCTGATTAAAGATAGTCCGATGGTCTCCAATGAAGTAGATGGGAGGTCAGGACCACTTTCTAGTTGGTGAGAGGATAGTTCACTTGTCTGATAACAGCTGCGAAGAAACTACCTCTGAATCTGGAGGTATGCGTTTTCACAATTCTGCGATAGTCTGGGCTACATCCATAATTTATTGTGATCTTAGATAGAGCTGTTCCCAATCCATGAGAAGATTTCACAAGTGAAGAGCACACAGGGTTAGTGTTAATATGGACTGAGGAATGGCTGACTAACAGAAGGCAAGGCAGAACTCAATGTGGGAAAAAACACAGCAGGTCAGGCAGCATTTGCGGAGTGAATGTACAGTTTTGGATCGAGACCCTTTAGTCTCCAGCACTGTGTTTTTGCTCAACATTTCAGCAATTTTGTTTGTCCTAACAGAAGACAGATTTGGGTTAAATAGGTAGGAAGGTACTGCAGAAACTGGTTTATACCGAAGATAGACACAAATTGCTGGAGTAACTCAGCGGGTCAGGCAGCATCTCTGGAGAAAAGGAATAGGTGATGTTTTGAGTCTGACACAAAACGTCACCTTAGCCATGTTCTCCAGAGATGCTGCCTGACCCGCTGAGTTACTCCAGCACTTTGTGTCTATTTTCAGGTTACATGGGTTATTTTTGGACTGGCAATCAGTAACGAGTGGAGTGCCACAGTAATCAGGGCCGGGACCTCGCTGGTTTACAATCTGTATTAATAACCTGGGTGAAAGGACTCGGTGTACAGATGCGCTGTTGACATAAAGCGAGGTGGTTACTTAAGGTGGATGCATAGGATGCAGAGCGATGATTGGTTCAGGGTGCACATGAAGTTGGCAGATAGGGTAAAATGTGGGAAAGTTGAGGTTAAATGTTATTAAAAAAAAAACAGGAAGATAGTGAGTAAGCACAGCAAGTAATTAGGAAGAATAAAAAGACACAAAGTGCAGAAGTAACAGCGGGTCAGGCAGCATTTCTGGAGAACATGGATAGGTGACGTTTTGGGTCGGATCCTTCTTCCAACTGATTAGGATGGAGTAATTAGGAAGTTTGCGTTGTGTAGTGTTTGAGAGCCTGATGGTTGTTGGAAAAAAGCTGTTCTTCATCCCGTTGGTCATGGTTTTTAGGTATTAATTTAGTTCAGCATAGGCAGCATGGAAACAGGCTTTTCGACCCACCGAGCCCACGCCAACCGATCACCTTTTCACACCAGTTCTATGTTATCCCACTTTCACATTCACTCCCTACACATCAGGGGCAGTTTTTAGAAAGGCCAGTTAACCTACAAACCCACACTTCTTTGAGATGGAGGAGCAAACCCACACGGTCACGGGGAGAACGTGCAAACTCCACACAGACACCATCAGAGGTTGGAATTGAAACCAGGGTCTCTGGCGCTGTGAGGCAGCTGCTGTCCTTTATTGCAAAGGGGAAGTACTTTAAGAGCAGGGAAGACTTGTAGAAATTGTACAGGTCATTGGTGAGCTTGAGAACTATGTAGAGCACTGGTCTCCTTGTCAAAGGAAGATGTCCTTGAATTTGGGATGATTCAGAGGGGGCTCAGTCAGTTCATTCCAACCATTCAGGTACAACAAATTGATTTTGGGTTATTATTGATACAGTGAGAAACTTTTTATGTGTACTATCCAGTCATGTCATTCAAAAGACGTAGTGCTGGAGGAACTCAATGGGTCAGGCAGTATCTGTGTAGAGAATGGACAAGCGACGTTTTGAGTCGGGAGTTTCCATCAGCCTGAAGAAATATCCCGGCCCGAAAGGTCACCTGTCCATTCTCTCCACAGATGCTGCCCGACCCTCTGAATTCCATCCATTACTTTGTGTTTTGCTCAAGATTCCAGCATTTGCAGTTACATGTGTCTCCAAATCATATTTGGGCGGCACAGCGGTAGAGTTGCTACCTCACAGCACCAGATACCCGGGTTCGATCCTGACTGTGGGCGCTGTCTGAACGGAGTTTGTACATTCTCTCTGTGATTGCGTGGATTTTCTCCGTCCGGGTGGTTCAGTTTCCTCCCACATTCCGAAGACGTGCTGGAATTTAGGCTAATTTACTTTGGTAAATTGCCTCCAGTGTGCAGGATAGAACTAGTGCATGGGGTGATAGTTGGCCAGCGTGGAATATCCAAGGGAGTGTGTGGCAATGTTAAAGGTGCTGAAGAAATTTAAATTGTTTAAGAAGGTGAGTGGGGAAGATTTAATTGGACACCGAGGGTGATGAGTATATGGATCGAGCTGGCAGAGGATTTAGTTGAGGTGGGTACTATAACAACATTTAGTATTTAGGTTTATTCTTGTCACGCGCACCGAGGTACAGTCAAAAACTTTGCATGCTATTCAAACAAATCAGATAATACCCCCCCACCCCCACCCACCCCACATAAACCATACCAAGAGACATTAAAACAAACATTCAAGACCTACTTAAAATAATAAAAACAGAGAAGGGACAAGACAGACTGCTGGCAAGGCGGCCATTACGGGCGCCACCCGGTGGTGATGTTCCAAACAGTTGATTTTGGTAAGCCTAAAGTTTGGCTGATGTCTCTAACAGTTTTGTTCATGTTTCTCAGTCTCATAATGGCTTCTTTGACTTTCATTGGCACAACTTTGGTCCTCATGATAAACAGCAATAAAAGTTTCCAAAAGTGATGGAAAGACTGGAGGAAAGACTTGGTGCTGCGAGCTCTCGTCTACCTGCATTAAGGAGGCAGTTAAGCACACCTGAGCAATTACAAATGCCTGTGAAGCCATGTGTCCCAAACATTATGGTGCCTTGAAATGGGTGGGGGGTGGGGGGAGACTATGTATAAACACAGCTGTAATTTCTACATGGCAAAACCAAAATGTAAAAAAAGAACCTTTAATAAAATCTGACAGTGTGCAATTTAACCACATGTGATTTTTTTTCTATTACAAATCTCAAATTGTGGAGTACAGAAGCAAATAAATAAATGAAGGGTCTTTGTCCCAAACATTGTGGAGGGCACTGTAAATGAAAGTAGTCATGCTTAGTATTTTGTTGCATATCCTTTGCATGCAATGGCTGCTTAAAGTCTGTGATTCATGGACATCACCAGTTGCTGGGTGTCTTCTCTGGTGATGCTCTGCCAGGCCTGTATTGCAGCCACCTTTAGCTTATGCTTATTTTGGGGGCTAGTCCCCTTCAGTTTTCTCTTCAGCATATAGGCATGCTCAGTTGGGTTCAGATCGGTTGATTGACTTGGCCATTCAAGAATTCATAATTTTTTAGCTTTGAAAACTCCTTTGTTGCTTTAGCAGTATGTTTGGGATCATTGTCTTGCTGTAGAATGAACCGCCGACCACTGAGTTTTGAGGCATTTGTTTGAGCTTGTGCAGAGAGGATGTGCTATACACTTCAGAATTCATTACGCTACTACCATCAGCAGTTGTATCGTCAATGAAGATAAGTGAGCCAGTACCTTCAGCAGCCATACATGCCCAGGCCATAACACCCCCACCACCGTGTTTCACAGATGAGGTGGTATGCATTGGATCTTGGGCAGTTCCTTCTCTCCTTCACACTTTGCTCTTGCCATCACTCTGATACAAGTTAATCTCATCTGTCCACAAGACCTTTTTCCAGAACTGTGGTTGCTCTTTTAAGTACTTCTTGGCAAACTGTAACCTGTAGCCATCCTATTTTTGCGGCTAACCAATAGTTTGCATCTTGCAGTGTAGCCTCTGTATTTCTGTTCATGAAGTCTTCTGCGGACAGTGGTCATTGACAAATCCACACCTGACTCCTGAGGAGAATTTCTGATCTATCGGACAGGTGTTTGAGAATTTTTCTCTATTATAGATAGAATTCTTCTGTCCTCAGCGGTGGAGGTCTTCCTTGGCCTGCCAGTCCCTTTGCGATTATTGAGCTCACCAGTGCTCCCTTTCTTCTCAGTGATGTTCCAAACAGTTGATTTTGGTAAGCCTAAGGTTTAGCTGATGTCTCTAACAGTATTATTCTTGTTTCTCAGTCTCATAATGGCTTCTTTGACTTTCATTGGCAGAACTTTGGTCCTCATGTTGATAAACAGCAATAAAAGTTTCCAAAGGTGATGGAAAGACTGGAGGAAAGACTAGGTGCTGAGAGCTCTCTTATACCTGCATTAAGGAGGCAATTAAACACATCTGAGCAATTACAAACACCTGTGAAGCCATGTGTCCCAAACATTATGGTGCCCTGAAATGGGGGGACTATGTATAAACACAGCTGTAATTTCTACATGGTGAAACCAAAATGTGTAAAATAACCTTTAATAAAATCTGACAATGTGCACTTTAACCACATGTGATTTTTTTCCATTCCAAATCTCAAATTGTGGAGTACAGAGGCAAATAAGTAAATGATGGGTCTTTGTCCCAAACATTATGGAGGGCCTGTTTCTACGCTGTGTGACTCTCAAATTCGGAATTTCATGTGACAACCTCTTCCCGGACAGATTTGTGGCCATGGACCTCTGGATTTTGATCAACCTTCCCCCTGTAGCAGATGACGAATGATCCCCTCGCCACCATCCCCCCCCCCCCTCCCCCACCTCCTAGTGCCCCTGAACAAGCTGGCTGCTGGAGATGTTCTGAAGCATTGCCAAGTCTGTGATTATGGCCGGCGGTTGTCATGGTGACTCCTGGAAATCCAGATGACTCGCTCTCTGGGGGAAGGGTGGTCTACTCTCCTCGACAGCACTACCTGGCCACGTGACTCTGAACTGCCCTCACAGTAAGCCACTGGTGTGCACTCTGACCTTTCCCCCGCCCCATGACCCTACTTGTGGAAGCATCCCACTGGTGCAGCAGTGTTGACAACCTCAGGCCATTCAGCCCATTGCTCCCTGACTCTATCATTCAATAATATCACCAATGATCTGTCGTGGACCAACCACATTGAAGAGTCAGCCAAGAAGCCACGCCAACGCCTCGACTTCCTCGAAATTGACCATATCTCTAGTAACTCTGACCAACTTCTATAAAGCAAACTGTCGGGTTGCATCACAGCTTGGTTTGGGAACGGCACCACCCAAGAACGCAGGAAATTGCAAAGAATTGTGGATGTAGCCCAGTCAATCACACAGACCAGACTCCCCATCATCGACTCCATCTGCACTTCACTCTGCCTCGGGAAAGCAGCCGACATAATCAACGACCTCGGCCCACCGAGTCCACACCAACCATCGACCACCCGTTCACACTAGCTCCATGTTGTCCCAATTTCTCATCCGCTCTCAGCGCACACCGGGCAATTTACAGGGTGATCGCTGGGCGGCATGGACTCGTTGGGCCGAAGGTCCAGTTTCCGCGCTGTATCTCTAAAATCTAGAGTCCTAAAGTTTGATTCCATTTGGGACAGTTGGCTGAGATTGATGCCAATGTGGGACTTCTCAAGGTGTCAGGAACGACCCTTGAAGCCGCCACTATGCCCCGCCCAATCACCACATTCTGGCTTTGGAAGCTGGGTCAACTGAGTTGAAAAATGTTGAACCATTTAAATTATTGGCATGCTGCTCGCTAGGAATATTGCAGTTCCAATTAGGCATTCGGAGAGCCAGCCCTGCCCGTTGCAGGATTTAACAACAGATACTTGGCAGGAGTAAGGAGAGCCGTGTGGAGAGAAGTCTGGCTCAGCACTCCACTTCTCCCTCAGAGACTGCCTTCCCCCCCGTAACTCGTGGACCAACCACATTGGATGGCCCTGTCTGTGTGGAGTTTACACGTTCTCCCTGTGACCCTGTGGGTTTTCTCCCGGTACTCAGAGTTCCTCCCACACTCCAAACACGTACAAGTTTGCAGGTTAATTGGCCTCAGTAAAAATTGTAAATTGTCCCTAGTGTGTAGGATAGTGCGAGTAATCGTTGGTCGGTGCTGACTCAGCGGGACGAAGAGCCTGTTTTACACCCTGTATCTCTGAAGTCTAAAGTCCAAAGCTTACATCCCAATGGTATGAGCATTTAATTCTCCAATTTTAGGTATCTAAGCAAAAGAGCCCCTCACCCTCCCTCACCCCCACTCTGTGCCCCACCTGGATGTGCTCCTATTACCCCCTTCCCTTCCCCTTCTCTCCCCTCCCCTACCATATACTTACATCCTTTTCTCTGGTCTAACAATTCACGCCTCTACTCCCTTTGTATGACACAGTTTTCTATGTGTGTTTTGCTCATGATTTTAGCTTCTGTGGTTCCTGGTGCATGTGACTTTCTAACCCCCCTCTCTGTGCTGTGTGTCCTGTGTGCAGGAAGCTGGGGTGCAGCAGTCTCCATGAATGTATGTCACAATGATGATGGCAGACCAGATACCCTTGGAACTCCCTCCTTTGTTGAACGGAGATGTCCCCATGATTCCTCACCTGGTCAACGGGGACGGGTCGCAACAGGTGAGTGAGTGAGTTTGGGGGGGGGGGGGGGGGGGTGACTCTGGGTCTTTGCCGAAAGGGGGGGCGGGGAGAGGGGTGGGTCACCTGTCCCTGCTATGAAACGATGCTGTTGGTTTATTATTGTTATGTGCACCAAGATACGGTGAAAAACGTTGCTCGCTTTCAAGTGTCAAGTCACTCAAGTCACAGTGAGTGGCACAGTGGTAGAGCTGCTACCTTACAGCACCAGAGACCCGGGTTCGATTCTGACTACCTGTGCTATCTGTATGGAGTTTGTACGTTCTCCATGTGACCGCGTGGGTTTTCTCCAGGTGCTCCGGGTTTCCTCGCACACTCCAAAAAAGTGCGGATTGTAGATTAATTGGCTTCAGTAAAATTGTAATTTGTCCCCCGTGTGTAGGATAATGCTAGTGATCAATGGTTGGCATGGATTCGGTGGGCCGAAAGACCTGTTTCGGCGCTGTATCTCTAAAGTCTATAGACCTGCTATGCTGTAGCATTTGCACCTTCTGCCCGACGGAAGTTTGGACAGGAGCGTAAGAAATTGCAGGGAGTTGTGGATGTCGCCCAGTCCATCCCTCAGACCGGACTCCCCACCATTGACGCCATCTACACTTCACGCAGCCTCAAGAAAGCCTCCAAAATAAATAAGGAGCAACATTTTCCAAAAATGTTTTTTCTTCAGAGGTGCTGCCGGACCCACTGAGTTGACGCAACAGTTTGTGTCTATCTTCGGTATAAACCAGCATCTGCATTCCTTCCTACAATCATTCTCACCTAGAGGGTATCTGGAATTAGCTGCCACAGGGAAAAATACAGAGTGAAGCTCCCTCGACACTGTCCCATCACACACTCCCAAAGTAGGTACAGCATAGGTTAGATGCAGAGTATGTTGCAAAGTTTGGACCTTATTTGGGGAAAGTGTTGATGAATTTCACTTCAGTGATGCAGAGAGAGAATTAGTGCCTTAGTCATCGTTGAGGGAGAATGGATTAACTGCAACTATAACTCAGCATCACGGTCATTGCTATGGCAACAGACAAGAGGGCATTAAATGCTGATTTCTCAGATGTGTGTGAAGGACCAAACTCTATAATTAATCTCCATTTTCAGCCGGTAGGGAGACGGAACACGAGATGGGGAGATCAAACGTAATTATTGGGCAGCACAATGGCACAGCGGGTAGAGTCGCTGCCTCACAGCGCCTGAGATCCCGTTTTAATCCTGACCTCGGGTGCTGTCTGTGTGGTGTTTGCACGTTCTTCCAGTCGCCACATGGGTTTCCTCCGGGTATCCGGTTTCCTCCCATATCGCAAAGACGTGTGGGTTTGTAGGTTAATTGGCTCTGTGAATCGCACCTTACTGTGTAGGGATTGGATAAGAAAGTGGGATAATATAGAACGAGTGTGTGAATGGGTGATCGATGGTCAGCATGGGCATGGTGGGCCGAAGGGCCAATTTCCGTGCTGTATCTAAAAACCTATTGAACTTAACCTGGTTCGGCTCTCAAGCAGCCACTCTTCATGTCACAACATTTAATAGACATTTGGATAGGGACGTGGATAGGAAAGAATTAGAAAGATGTGGGACAGTTGTGGGCAGGTGGGACTAGTGTAGATGGGACATCTTGGTCAGCATAGGCAGATTGGGCTGAAGGGCCTGTTTTTGTGTTGTATGACTCTATGACTCCATAATAAACCGGGAAATAGCTTGAGAACAATACTCGACATTGAAAACATGACTTTGTGCAAGTTTGTCCCATTTTGATTTGGAACTGCCGGAAGTGACAAAATGTAATGGTTGGCGTTGCCAGACCGAAGATAGATACAAAGTGCTAGCGTAGCAGAGCGGTTCAAGCAGCATCACTGGAGAAATGGAATAGGTGACGTTTTGAGTCGGGGCCCTTCTTCAGCTGTTATAGGCCGAAACCTCACTATAGTTGGACTACGACACCCAGCATGCCTTGCAGAACGTGGGAAGAATATCATGTTGCCAAGACAACAGACAGTTGCCAGGGCTACGTCTCTGTTTGTCTTGCCATGTTATTGTCAGAACAAAAGTAATCAAGTCTCGGGGAGAAAGCCTATGGGACTGGCGTTGCCAAGTCTGCAGAGCCTTCCTGGAGGGCAAAGGGTTTACTCCCTCACAATGTAATAGGAATAAAGCGCAGGAGGCTGAGGGGTGATCTGACAGAGGTGTAAAAAATCATGAGGAGAATAGATGGGGGGAATGCACAGAGTATTGAAACAAAGAACTGCAGATGCTGGTTCATACACAAACATGAACAGTGCTCGAGTAACATAGCTGGCCAGGCAGCATCTCTGGAGAACGTGGACAGATGACGTTTCTGGCCTTGGTCCTTCTCCCGAACCTCACCTATCCATGCCCCAAATGCAGTTGTTTAGCCTTTTAACCAGAGTAGGGGAATCAAGAACCAGAGGACATAGGTTTAAGGTGAGAGGGGACAGATTTAATAGGAACATAAGAGGTAACTTTTTCACAAGGTGGGTGCTGGGTATATGGAACGAGCTGCCAGAGGAGGTAATTGAGGGTGGCCAGTACTAAAATACTGTAGATAGAGCAAAGGGGAAGATACAGAGTGCAGAACATAGTTCTCAGCATTGTAGCGCATTGATTGCATAGTTTCATTTAGATTATTATTGTCTTAGACAGGTACATGGATAGGAAAGGTTTAGAGGGACACTTCTTCAGACTGGTTACATTTCAGCCATCGGTCTCAACAAGGAACGTAACCCGAAACGTTGTCTGTCCATTTCTCTCTGCAGATGCTGTCTGACCCGCTGAGTTCCTCTAGCACTCTATGTTTTGCTCAAGATTAGGTAGTTAAGTTCATTGTCACGTGTATGGTGAAAAGCTTTTTTGTTACACGCCATCTAGTCAGTGGAAAGACTATACGATTACATTTGAGCCGTCCACACTGTACAGATACAGGATAAAGGGAATAACGTTTGGTGCGAGATAAAGCCCAGTAAAGTCCGATTAAAGATAGATTAAAGGGTCTCCAATTAGGTAGATGGTAGATCAGGACCACTCTCTGGTTGGTGGTAGGACGGTTCAGTTGCCCGATAAACAGCTGGGAAGGAACTATCCCTGAATCTGGAGTTCTTGGTGCAATCTTAAAGCCTCGATTGGCAATCTGGCAATGCTGTTGATTTTGAGCCGGCTAAAACTGATATCATCTCAATTCCCTGGAGAATCCTTCCAGACAAAACAACCCTGCACACAAGAGACTGCCTTGGCACTTATCTCCAATGTCTGGAGCAAAGACAGGGTTTCCTGCACTGACTTTTATGACAGGGAAAAGCACCTGACAGAAACATAATGTCCCTTTAGCAACACTCCTGATTAACTTTACCCCGGTGCCTGAAGGTGGCTTTGAACTCTGCACGGTATAGTTCAGTTTAGTTTAGTTCAATTTAGTTCAGTTTATATTAATTTAGTTTAGTTTAGTTCAGGTTCATGTACACGTATTGTAGCTTAATTGGCTCCGTCTGTAAATTGTTCCTCGTGTGTCGGACACTGGGATCACTGGTCGGCGCAGATTTGGTGGGCCAAAGTGGCTGCTTCCATGCTGTTCTTGAACTAAAGTTAGTTTAGTTTAGAGATACAGCATGGGAGCTGGCCCTTTGGCCCACCAAATCTGCGCTGACAATCACCCTGGTTCTCTCCCACACACTATGGTTCTATCCCACGCGGTTCTCCCATAAGCTAGGGTACTGTCTGATTCATTTGTCCTCATTACGGACATTGGACTTTGTCTAATTGACTATCTAATCAGGCTACACACAAATGCTGGAGAAACTCAGCGGGTGCAGCAGCATCTATGGAGCGAAGGGCCGAAACGTTGCCTATTTCCTTCGCTCCATAGATGCTGCTGCACCCGCTGCTTTCTCCAGCATTTTTGTGTACCTTCGATTTTCCAGCATCTGCAGTTCCTTCTTAAACATCTAATCAGACTATATCAGACTTTAATGTTATATCTTTGTACTAAATGTTGTACCTTTTATCCTTTATCTTTGCATTGTGGATGGCTTGATTTAAGTAATCTTTTTCTTGTCTGGAAAGCGTGCAAACAAAGGCTTTTCACTGTACCTCAGTACACAAGACAATAATAATCTAAACTAAACTATGGAACTGATGCGCTACAATGCTGAGAACTATATCCCGCACTCTGCATCTTCCCCTTTGCTCTATCTACAGTACTTGAGTTTGACACGATTGTATTTGTGTACGGCATTACAGGTACCTGTATCTGATCTGTTTGGATAGCGTGTAAAACAATGCTTCTCACTGTACCTCGTGACAATAATAAACCTAAACCTGGTGTCTCAGCCCAAGAGATGGCACAGTTGGCGGTGTGGCACTCCCTCTGTGGCAGACGGACGATCCCGCAGGCTTGAGTTTGGGATCATTACTGTCAAGTGTACCCAGGTACAGAGTTGGACTCTGAAGAGTCTGAAGAAGGGTTCTGACGAGAAACATCATCCATACCTTTTCTCCAGAGATGCTGCCTGACCTAAGTTACTCCAGCATTGTGTCTCCCATAAGATGTAGGTGCAGAATTAGGCCATTGAGTCTACTCCGCCATTCAGTCATGGCTAATCTATCTTCCTCTCTCAGCCCCATTCTCCTATCTTCGCCCCATAAACCCTGACACCCCTGCCAATCAGTCCGTGTGTATCTTTGGACTCAGTAAACAATGGGTTAAAGTAAATCGGGAAGGCAAGAGACAGGCTGTTCTAATGAAATCACACAGAGACACAACAGTGTGTTGATCGGGAGACTGCCTTGACATTATCTTCAGCTTTTGAAGCAAAGATTTGAATTTCCCTGCCATCCTTCCTGGCCCTGGGGATGTTCCCATCCTCTGCAAACCAGCTAACACAATGCAGATGTGTTTGGTGTGGTGACTGCTGTGCTGTGGTGAGGCAGGAGGGTGAGATCACCTGGGAGATGGCTCCCGACAAGGCAATGTTGTCCCTAGATGCCACTTTCTCACTTTGAGAAGAATAGATAAGATAAACGTCACAGCTCTTTTCCCAGAGGTGGCACAGTGGTGCACTGCTGCCTTACAGCACCAGAGACCCAGGTTCGATCCTGACTGTGGGTGCTGTCTGTATGGAGTTTGTACCTTCTCCCTGTGACCGCGTGGGTTTACTCTGGGTGCTGTCTGTGTGGAGTTTGTACGTTCTCCCTGTGATTGTGTGGGTTTACTCTGGGTGCTGTCTGTGTGGAGTTTGTGCGTTCTCCCTGTGATTGTGTGGGTTTTCTCTGGGTGCAGTCTGTGTGGAGTTTGTACGTTCTCCCTGTGACTGCGTGGGTTTTCTCTGGGTGCTCTGGTGGGAATAGATGGTATTTGGTTTCAATAAAATTGTTAAATCGCCCCTAGTGTATTGGATAGTGCTAGTGTCGCCAAACTTCTGAAATCTCTGGGGTGGAACCCTCTCCAAGACAGACGTGAAGCTCACCGTGTGACCTGTTTTTACAAAATGTTAAATGGTCAGCTCGACATAGACTACATGACCCACACCAAACCCAAACCAATTAGGAGCAGACGAGGGCATTCGATCCAATTTGTGATCCCAGCTACAAAGACAGATGTGTACAGCAATTCGTTCTTCCCCCGCACAATTAAAGCATGGAATAATCTCCACCCAACTATAGTTACCCAACCAGATGCAACTAAATAGTAAGATTAAACGAGAACGTACCAGTTTGAAGTTTGATCTGTATTTCATGAGGAGTTACGATGAGGGATTACATGAAGAACCCCGCCAGGACGCATGCGTGTCATTCTTCAAAGCAGCGGTGTGAAATCACAGATAACTGTAATGACTAAACATAGTAAGATTAGAGAAGAGATACCAGTTAAGTATATGATCAAGGGTGGGAGCGGAGGGCACGTAATCCCTCATCGTAACTCCTCATAAAATACAGATCAAACTTCAAACTGGTAAGTTCTTGTTTAATCTTACTATTTTACTTCGGAGTCACGTGAGTGACTACGTGAAGATTTTAAAGCTGTGTGATTTCATGCCGTGGAAACGAGTCCATGCATCACGTCTGCCTTGATTACTGTAGGAGGAATTGTGTTAACATAATTTGGACATGAATTCGACATTGAAATCATAAAATGTATTAACACAAATTTATAACCCCTTTTTATGGGTTTAAATTAATTTACAGAACTTAAATTTGTTTCTGCAAACGTTCCAGGTTTCATTACTGGTTTATTGTAAAATAATTGGAATGTTTTTTCCCCCCAGACCATCCTGCTGCCATGAGGATTTGGTCCATTGGTACATCCAACTGTATCGCTGCCGATGTAGCTGCAGCCCTGGTGGAATGAGATTTTAAAATATTAGTATCCACCCCAGCCTGTGTTAGCACCTGTTTCAGCCATCTTGAGATGGTCTGGACCGTCACTCTTTTGTGTGGTTGCTTGTGGCTGACCAAAAAGTGCCTTCTCATTGCCTCTTAGGATTTTTGTTTTCTCCATGTACAACGACAGATGTCTTATTATACACAGACGGTCATCTGTTTGGATATGACCTAAATTGTATATTGAGGCCTGCTGATCCCTGTCTGTTCTGCTTACTAACTCATGGATATGAAACGTAATATTTTCTGTTGAGGAAGTCATGTTGTCCAGTCTTAGTTTATGCAGTGACTGTACCCTCTGTGCCATGACCAATGCCATTAGCATGACTGTTTTTAATGTCAGTCTGTGTAGGGACAGAGCTGTTGCTGGAGACCAATTCCTGAGCATCTTCAGGATAATACTTACATCCCATATTTGGGAGTACCTGGTTCTTGGGGGATTAGTATTAAAAATTCCCCTCATAAGTTTTGTTACCAGTGGATGAGTCCCAACAGAGTAACGCTCTGTCCCCTGCCATAGGTAAGTCGATAGGGCACTTCTGGCGCAGTTGATGGCACTGTAACTGAGCCCCTCATCATAGTGGAGGCCTGCCAGATATTCCAGAACAGACGGGATGTTCATGTCTCTGTAGGTGATGTTGTTTTTATGGCAGTGCATCGCCCACTTCCTGATATAGACCAGATACTGTTTTTTGGTTGACTGTCTTTGGGCCGCCGAGATCATGTTCACTGTTCGGTCCGTCAGTCCCAGTTGTAGTAGAGGTGTTTTTAAACTCTACAAATTAATAAGTTCAAATGTTTATGGCATGGGTGGCTATCCCTTGTTACGGGATGTAGCAATAAATCTGGTCTATGTGGGATGGTGATACATGGTTCTAATACCATGTTTAATACCACTGGGAACCATGGTTGAGTAGGCCAATCGGGTACTACCAATACCAGACGCAGAGTCTTGTTATATTTTCCTTAATACCCGACTGATGAGGCAGGAAGGAGGGAATGCGTAAATAAACAATTTCCCCCCCAATGCAGCGAAAATGCATCTGTCGCCGCTGCCCCAGGGTCTGGTTCCCATGAAACATAATTTGACAAATGGTGGTTAAGTCTGGATGCGAATAGATCGATATCTGGTGTTCCATATTTTGCTGTAATATCAGCAAATACTTTTTTATTCAACATCCATTCGGTGTTTTCATTAAATTTGCGTGACCTGGTGTCTGCCACTAAATTTAGTCTTCCTGGTAGGTAAGTGGCTGATATCCAAATATCTCTCTGGATACACCATTGCCAAATTGTATTAGCCAGATTGTCACATGATGTCGATTTGTTTCCGCCCATGTGGTTAATGTATGCTACCACGGTGGTATTGTCTATCTGTAGTCTAACATGCTGGTGATATGATCCAGTACAATATGACTTTAGGCCATGGAATGCACCAAACATTTCCAGGTAGTTTATGCCCAGTGTGAGTAATAATGATGCCTCCTGAGCAGTCCATCTACCTCCACCGCTGGTGATGGTATTGGTGGCTCCCCACCCAAGTGCACTGGCATCAGTTTGTAGTACCATGGAAAGGTTACTGACAATGATTGGATTGGAACAAAGCCAGATGTTATCTATCCACCAATTTATTCCATTTTAGCTTGATTGGTAGTTTCATAGGTCTGTCAAAGTGACCTGCATTAATTTAGAGTGCTTGTATTTTTGCTCTCTGTAAGTTTTGGTAATGTAGAGGTCTAAATTGCGTGGCTGGAAAGGCAGCCACCATTTGCCAATTACTTTTGCTACCAATCTGATGGATGGTTTGCTGATGTCAATGAGGTTATGCAAGCCTCTATTAAATCTCTAGCCTTTCCCTTAGGCAGAGTCACCGACATGTGAACTGAGTCAATGGTGAACCCCAAATAGTCCATAGTAGTGGAAGGCGTTAGTTTAGATTTAACTAGATGGATAATAAATCCCAGTTTTTCAAATAACTGTTTTGTGGCTGTTACAGTTTGTTTGGCCAATTCCAAAGTTTTGCCCACAATGAGTATATCATCTAAATATGTCATGACCATGTGTTTACGTTTCCGTAGAAACGCTAGGGCTGGTTTCAAAATTTTTGTGAAACAGCCTGGGGAGGATGACCCATTTGGCAGTGCTTTATACTGCCAGAGTTGCCCATCCAGTTGAATTTTAAGTAACATCTGTGGTCACCTCGTATAGGCACTGAATAGTAAGCATCTTTTAAATCAATGCTGGCCATGAAGTAACCTTTGGAAATTAATTGTTTAGCAGTAACAAAGGTATCAATTTTGTCAGATCTATGGTGATGCGACAACCACCATCTTTTTTGTTTTTGATAAATATATTGGACACGAATTCTAATGGTTCATGTTGAGTTTTCTCAATTACACCTTTTATGTAAAGCCGCTCCAGTTCAGCTTGCGCTTTTGATTTTTCTTTATCAGAAGACACGAACATTCGGTTCGGTATATGTTGAACTGGAGGGCTGTACTTGTGTATAAACTCTATTGTATATCCCTGGTTACTGCTTAAGATGTAAGTATCGGTTGTTAACATGCTCCATGCATTCAGAAAAGAGTGTAGTCTCCCCCCAACCTCCATGCTCCCTGTATTTTGTAGGGAACCAGACCCACCTACCTCCATAGTTACCAGTGGCAGGTTTACTTCTTTTTGTAGGTTCTTTGCTGCTGTTGTTGCGCTGGTGTCTGGATTTTCGGTTTGGTTGGCGTTGGAGGTCCCCGCATCTTCCAAGAAGGCCGGCCTGGGCCATGGCCTAAAAAGACTCATGTTTTGAATACCGGGCCTTCGAGCTTTCACCAGTTCTGCTGGTGGGTGCGTAGGGGTGCTGTCTTTGGCTGTAGTGTTTGTTGATGTCCATTTTATTAGTCCAGTAGGTTCTCTTGTTCCTGCACCCCTTGCACACTTGTCTTTCCTTCTGCGGACCCCTCTTCCAGGTCAGCCCAGAACTGACCCACAGTGCTCCCCTCTGATGAGGTAGAAGCACTGTGCAGCCCTTCAAGAGGTACTGCTGTGGGTTTATCATAGGGCCCACAGTGACCCGACTCCATCTCCCGGAGTCTGTCACATTGGAGCAAATGCTCCACACACCGCTCCATCCGGCTCCAGCGCTCTCGGTCGCTGGCCGCCCGCGGTTGTTCAAAGTCGGACTCCTCTGAGTCCACGACCTTGTTTGTTTTTGTGTCTAGCCTTTCCGCCCGGCTGCGTGGATCTGGCCGGTGCGGAGGCGACATCGGGCACAGCTGATCCCACTATCGGTGATCCGAGTTCTGCTGGCTGCTGCTGGCTGCCCGCTGCTCGGCGGTCCTCCCTCACCAGCTTTGTCCTTACTGCCGTGGAGTGGATCTGGCCGGTGCGGAGGCGACATCGGGCATAGCTGATCCCATCTAGCCCACCAGCTTTGTCGCAGCCCGTTGGTTTCTCCACCTGCAATTAGCATGGTAAAAACACAAAAAGACCGCAGCTCTTACCTGCAGGTCCAAGTTTAAATTGTCACTACGGGGGAACGTCGTTCCACCCCGCCTCCTGCCGTTTTCGACTTGTCAAAAGTCGACGGCCCCATTTGAATAGTCTCCCGCCCGGCCGTGGTGTTCTGGCCGGCGCAGGACCAAAAGTCGGCACAGCTGATCCCTTACGGGGCTTGTGCCTTCAGCTGCTGCTGGCTCCCGCAACTTCGCGGTCCTCCCCAGCCAGCTTTACTCGCAGCACTTGTGGACACTATTTTGTCCAGCTTCCCCCCCTGTGTAAAAACAGCGCGGGGACAAAAACTACCGCAGAGTAAATCACTTACCTGCAGGTCGCGGTTTCAAACTTACCGCTGCGGGGGAACGCTCCACCCCGCCTGTCGTTTCGCAAGCGTGAAGCGATATGACACGCATGCGTCGTGGCGGGGTTCTTCACGTAGTCACTCACGTGACTCCGAAGTAAAATTTAAAGTAGCTCTTTATTCCCAATAACCCTTTCTGGCTTAAGCCCTCCCTTCACCACCTCCAGTTTAAATTCCATTTGGAATATTTTGGAGGACCAAGAAACCAAGAAAAACCAAGTACGGGGTGATTGCTGGTCGTCACGGACACGGTGGGCTGAAGGGTCTGTTTCCGCGCAATGTCTCTAAAAATCTTCACAAAGGCGAATGCCAAATACTAGGGGGTATAGGTTTAAGGTTGAGATAGGCAAAGTTTAATACAGAGAGTGCTTGGTGCTTGGAATGTGCTGCCAGGGGTGGTGGTGGAGGCACATACGATAGTGGCGTTTAAGAGAAGCGCAGCGAATGGAGGGATATGGTTCACATTCAGGCAGAGGAGATTACGTTAATTTGGCATCATGTTTGGCACAAACATGGGCAGAAGGGCCTCTTCCTGTGCTGTGCTGTTCTACATTTAATTTGCTAAGGTGGTTCATCAGCACCTTGTCAAGGGACAATGGGAACGGGCAGTAATTGATGCTTAAATTTGATAAATCAATAAAACAACTCCTCGTTGTCCATCTCAATCAATTTGAGAGCAACCATTTCATAGCCACAAGATTGCCTGCTAATGAAACCACAACCCTTGGCCTTTTGTTTATCTGCCCTTTTTCTCTGTATCTATCGCTATCATGCTGTAACTATATTCTACACTCTGGTATTTTTCCCTTTGCACTGCCTGTTGTACTTGTGTACGGCCTGACTGTACTCATGTACAGCATGATTTGACTGGGCAGCTCACAAACAAAGTTTCTCACTGTATCTCGGTACACATGACAATAATAAACTAACAACAAATGTGGCTACTATTTATTGCAAAACTAGGAACGATTAGTGTTCCTGAGAGTTAGCAGTAAGCTACAGATCATAAACTTTAGTTATAATCAGATTGCAATGGTTTATTCTTTCATGTTAGTGGTGATGGTATTTGTGGCTTTAGTTTAGTTTAGAGATACAGGGTGAAAACAGGGCCTTTGGCCGACGGAGTCCACACTGGCCATCGATCTCCCTACACTCTAGATCTATCCCACACACGAGTGGCAACGTACAATTTTAACTGACAAACTGTACGTCTTTGGAGTGTGGGAGGAAACCGGAGCACCCAGAGAAAGCCCACGTGGTCACAGGGAAAATGTACAAACTCCGCACAGACAGCACCCGTATTCAAGATCGAACCCGGGACTCTGGTGCTGTGAGGCAGCAACTCTACCACTGCGCCACTGTGCCGCCCCCAACATGCTGCTTGAGCCGCTGAGCTATCCCAGCACTTTGTGTGTTGCTGTCAGTGACCTAGCAAACCACTCAGCAGCCTCAAACACCCTACCCACTCGGGGCAATTTGATGCTGATGCTGGGTCTCTGGCACTGTGAGTCAGCAGCTCTACAGATGCGCCACTGTACACCAACGTCCTCACACAGAGGGTGATGGATATATGGAACGAGCAGCCAGAGAAGGTTGTTGAGGCAGGTAATATAACAGCATTTAAAAGACATTTGGAAGGGTACATGTGTAGTAGAAACAAGGAACTGCAGATGCTGGTTATTACACCAAAGATCACAAAGTTAAAACATATTTGGACAGATGCATGGATAGGAAAGGTTAGAGGGATACGCAGCAAATGCAGGCAGGCAAGACCAGTTTATATGGGGAATCCTGGTCGGCATGGATGGGTTGGGCTGAAGGGCCTGTATCCGTGCTGTATGACTCTATGACATCTTCCTAAGCCCAGTGGTGGCCTGTATCTCTGGTCACATTGAGCCCCAAATACAAAAGTGCTGGAATAACTCAGCGGGTCAGGCAGCATCTTGGGGCGGCACAGTGGTAGAGTTGATGCCTCACAATGGTAGACTCCCGGATTCGATCCTGACTACGGGTGCTGCCTGTACGGGGTTAGTACTTTCTCTGGTTGCTTTGGTTTCCGCCCACACTCCAAATACATCTAGGTTTGTGGGTTACTTGGCTTGGATACAATTGCAAATTGTTCCTAGTGTGCAGCATAGTGTTGGTGTATGAGGTCATCACTGGCCTGCGCAGACTCGGTGGGCCGAAGGGCCTGTTTCCGCGCTGCAGCTATAAAGTCTAAAGTAAAGCATCTCTGTAGAACATGGGTCGGGGCCTTTAGATCCTTCTTTTCAGGTAAGCCCCATCTCCAGTTCCTCGTATCTCCTTTCGAATCCCAAAATGTGGTTCCCAGCCGCTTTTGATGTTGTCATGTGGTGGGGGTTGAGTCCATCTTTTCCATAGTTCCATTCAATGTGGAGGATAATGGACAGGGGCCGTTTTGGGCCTTCCAGTCCCCGGTAGATGAGCGGTCGGGCGGGTCTGGGTCTGGGTCTGGGCCATTTAGCGTGGATCTGTAGCTAACTCTTGTCTCTCTGTCCTGCACAGGTCATTCTGGTTCAGGTTAACCCTGGAGAAACCTTCACCATCAGGGCAGAAGATGGGTCCCTGCAGTGCATCCAAGGTAAGCCGGCCAACCCGTGGAGAGAGGTGCGTGACGTCAAGGGTGGAGACCAGAGAGAGGTGGTGGCATCTTCTCCGCAAACCATCTAACGCGATGCAGATGCGTTTGTTGTGGTGAGGCAGGAGGGTGAGCTCACTTGGGACAAGACCCCAGATATGGCAAAGTTGTCCCCTGATGCCATTTTCTCACCATCAGGGGAATAGATAAGATAAACGCTCACAACCCTTTCCCCAGGGTGCGAATGAGAAAGATCAAGGTAGCACAATGGTGCAGTGGTAGAGTTGCTGCCCCACAGCACCGGGTACCTGGACACAATCCTGACTACGGCTGCTGCCTGTATGGAGTTTGTATGTTCTCCCTGTGGCCACGTGGGTTTTCTCCAGACGCACCAGTTTCCTCCTTCATTCCGAAGAGGTACAAGTTTGTCTTTAGAATGTGAGCGGTTTGTGGGTTCATTTGCTATGGTAAATTGGAAATTGTCCCGAACGTGTAGGATAGTACTAGTGTACAAAGTGATCGCTGGGCGCCCCATTCACAGTGGCAAAGGGCCTGTTCTCAGCCTGTATCACTAAAGTAAAGTCTAAAGTCGAGGGCATATGTTTAAAGGTGACAGGGGAAAGTTTAAAGGAGATTGGCGGTGCAGGCCGGTTCTCTGAACACTTTCAAGAGATAGCTTGATAGGGCTCTTAAAGATAGCGGAGTCAGGGGATATGGGGAGAAGGCAGGAACAGGGTACTGATTGGGGATGATCAGCCATGATCACATTGAATGGCGGTGCTGGCTCGAACGGCAGAATGGCCTACTCCTGCACCTATTGTCTGTTGTCTATTTGCGGGCAAGTTTTTTTATACAGAGGATGGAATGCGCTGCCAGGGGTGGTGGTGGAGGCAGGAAAGGTGGTGGTGTTTAAGAGGCATTTAGTTATGCAGGGAATGGAAGGATATGGACTGCGTGCAGGCAGAGATTAGTTTAACTTGTGTTCTGCATGGACATTGTGGGCCAAAGGACCTGTTCCTGTGCTGTATGTTGTATGCTGGAAAGGGTGCAGAGAAGATTTATGAGGATATTGCCAGGATTCGAGGACCTTAGTGTTTGGGCAGGCTAGGACTTTATTCCTTGGAGTGCAACAGGATGAGGGGTGATCTTACAGAGAGAGGTGTATAAGATCATGAAGGGAATAGATAAGGTGAATGCACGGTGTATTTTACTGAAGGGTCTGTTCCTGTGCTGTACTGTTCTATGTTCGATGGGCAGAAGGACCTGTCTCCATGCTGCCAATACACGATAGGAATGATGGGTGTAATGAAAGCTCGGTTTGATGGTTGTATGTGAGCCAGTTCACGTCTCCAGTTGCCCAGCCTGTTTGCTTCACAATCCCCCTGGGCTCACAGTGCAGCTGGTGCCAGTGGTTTTATGGAATGTTTCTGGCTGACTGCCTGACTGAGGGTCCAGAGGAGGTTTATCAGAATGATCCCAGGAATGACTGGGTTAATAACATATGATGAGCGTTTGACGGCTCTGGGCCTGTGCTCACCGGAGTTTAGAAGGATGAGCGGAGACCTCATTGAAACTTACTGAATAGTGAAAAGCCTGGATGGAGTGGATGTGGAGAGGATGTTTCCACCAGTGGGAGACTCTGGGACCAGAGGGAACAGCCTCAGAATAAAAGGTCGTACTTTTAGAGAGATGAGGAGGAATCTCTTTAGTCAGAGGGTGGTGATTCAGTGGAATTCATTGCCACTGATGACAGTGGAGGCCAAGTCTTTGGCTTTTTTAACGTAGTGATTGACAGTTTTTCATTAGGGTGGGTGTCGGGGGTTATGGGGGGGATGGCAGGAGAATGGCGTTGAGAGGGAATGAAAGATCAGCCATGATTGAATGGAGGAGTAGAGTTGATGGGCTGAATGGCCTAATTCTTCTAAAACTTATGAACATAAACCCCAGGATTCCGGGATCAGGGACTCGCTATTAACATGCACCAGAGGCAAGTGTCGAGCTGTTATTTTACTCTGTTCAGTGTCTTTGTTTGGTTGCCACGGGTAACGCAGTTACCTGCTTGCCCGTTGCACCTTAAATTAAAAAAAATAAACATTGCGACGCCTTTCATGGGCAAAATGAGTGGTGTTTGGAGAGCAAGTTAATACAGAGAGAGAGAGAGAGAGAGAGAGAGAGAGAGAGAGAGAGAGCGACACACGGGAGGGTGTCAACATGGTGCAGAGAGGGGACGGAGAGGCGGAGATGTTTAGGAGAGGGATCTCCTGAGGGCAGTGAGAGGGAATCGAACTGGGGAGGAAAGCACAAGCGGTTCGAAGGGGCGTTTTGGTTCCGTTTTAGTTTTAGAAATGCAACATGGAAACAGGCCCTTCGGCCCACCGAGTCCACGCCGACCATCACTCACCCGCACACTAGCACTATCCTACACACTAGGGACAATTTACAGAAGCCAGTTAACCTACAACGTGCGGCCCACCCGCCCCCACCTCTCTCCCAGCGTTCTCCTCCCTTCTACAATCAGTCTGAAGAAGGGTCCCGACCTGAAACGTCACCTTCCCATGTTCTCCAGGGATGGACACAAAGTGCTGGAGTAACTCAGCGGGTCAGGGAGCATCGCCAGAGTAAAAGGATGGGTGATGTTTCGGATCGGGACCCTTCTTCGTCCAGAGATGCTGCCTGAGCCGCTGAGTTACTCCAGCACTTTGTGTGTTTTTTTTTTTGCTAACCGGCCTCTGCAGATCCTTGTGCCTGCAACCTATCTAAAGCATCCTGCCTATTTCATAGATTTTACATTTAAGTTTATTATTGTCACCCATCCATAATCTCCAGGGATGCGGCCTGACCCAGGACAACTCCAGGCACGTTATCTCTCTTTTTAAATGTAAAACAGCATCTGTGCTTCCTTGTGTAGGAAGAAACGCCGGCCTTTGGTTTACACCAAAGACAGATACAAAATGCTGGAGTAACTCAGTGGGTCAAGCAGCATCTCCGGAGAAAAGGAAAAGGTGACGTTTCGGCTCGAGACCCTTCTTCAGACTGTAACACCCTGTTCAGTTCTGCAACGCTCTCTCTCGCTGCTCCTCCTCTGTATTCATTTGTACTTTTCATACCTTTCATTCAGTTGTTTTTTGTACATTTTCATATACCCTAGTTTCCCTCTCCTCTGACTTTCAGTCTGAAGAAGGGTTTTGAGCTGAAAGGTCAATTATTCCTTCTCTCCAGAGATGCTGCCTGACCCGCTGAGTTACTCCAGCATTTTGTGTCTATCATCAGGGGTTCCTTGTATATTCCAACTTCCATCCTCAGTGCGCTGACTGACGGAGGGGGAGGGGGTATTGGAGAGGCGGTGTGTGCTGTGTGTTAAGCTCGAACTCTGGGAGCCTGCAACACTTGAGTTCTAAATCGGTCGCTCTTATCCCAGCGGCAGACGTGGAGGCTGCGGTACTTTTTTTCCGAGCAGTCCGCGTCTGTCGCCAGGAGAAGAGCTCTGGGTTTTACAGAGTAAACAAAGCAACGGCCCAACTAACACAAGAGGCAGGTCATCGTCATAGAGTCATAGAGTCACACCACGTGGAAACAAGCTCTTCAGCCCAACTTGCCCACACCAACCAACATGTCCCATCTACACTAGTCCCACCGGCCTGCATTTGGCCAATATCCCTCCAACCATGTACCTTTCTAAATGTTTCCTAAATGTTGCAAGTACCTGCCTCTGCTACCTCCACCAGCAGCTCGTTCCATACACCCACTACCCTTTGTGTAAAAAAAAGTTTCCCCTCAGTTTCCAATTGAATCTTAATCCTATGTCCTGGTTCTGGATTCCCCTACTGTGGGCAAGAGACTATGTGCGTTTACCCAATTTATTCATCTCATGATTTTGTACACCTCTATTAGATCACCCCTCAGCCTCCTGCACCCCAAGGAATAGAGTCCTACCCTGCTCAACATCTCCCTTTTGCTCAGGACTTTGAATCCTGGCACCATCCTCGCAGATCACCTCTGTGCCTTTTCCAGCTTGACAACGTCTGTCCTATAACTGGTGTCACAGAGCGAGGGGGTGGAGGGAGGTGGTGGGGGGGCGGGGGGCGTGGGAGAAGGAAGGCATTTGTGTAGAGTGAGATACCCAAGACGTGGGCTTTGGTCAGAAGTTTAGACCGTGTGACCATACAACATAGGAGCAGAATTTAGACCATTCGGCCCATCGAGTCAGCTTTGCTAATATCTCTCTTTCCCTCTCAAACCCGTTCTCCTGCCTTCTCCTCATTGGGCCCTCCCAATGATATCTCACCAACCAGGCTCCGAGTGACTCCATTGTCTCATAGAGTCAGGCTCTTCAGCCCTACATGTCCATGCTACCTTCAAACACCAATCTCTAACAAGCCCATTGACCAGCACTTGGTTCAAAAGTTTTGGCCCGATGCTACTTCTATGTCATAAGATTGTCATAAGACATAGGAACAGAATTAGACCATTAGGCCCATTGGGTCTACTCCACCATTCGATCATGGCTGATCTATTTTTCCCTCTCAACCCAATTCATCTGCTTTCTCCCCGTAACCTTTGACGCCTTTATTAATCAATAACCTATCAATCTCAGCTTTAAAAATACCGCTATCTGTGCCAATGAATTCCACAGATTCACCACCCGTTGGCTAAATAAATGCCTCCTCAGCATTGCCCGTTTTTCTCCCTGCAGATGCTGCTCAACCTCCTGGGCTTTTATGGTTTTGTTTTGGGTCCCGGGCAGTTTGACCATCACGGGCAGATACAAAGTGCTGGAACAACTCAGCGGGTCAGGTAGCATCTCTGGAGAATATGGATAGGAGACGTTTCCGGTTGGGCCCATTCTTCAGAAATACCCCAATGGTCTGCCTAGCTTTCAGCTGAGACCATCTCGGCAAATCTTTGGCCAAGTGCCTGGAGACTGAACAGGAGTGACCCGGTGACGGTGACCGAATGCCAGAGCAAGGTGTTCTGACCTGCCCTTGCTTTACACTAAGCACATAGCTTACTAACAAAGGCTGATCTCCAAACCACACACACTCTTGGCTCCCCGTGGCCTGCGTGGAATCCACAACCTCCAACTCATAGAGTCATAGAGTTATACAGCATGGATACAGGCCCTTTGGCCCAACCTGTCCATGCCACCCAACATGCCCCAATCCACACTAGTCCCACAAGCCGCGCAGGCTCGAAGGGCCGAATGGCCTACTCCTGCACCTATTTTCTATGTTTCTAAGCCTGCGTTTGACCCATATTATACATCCTCATAAATCTCCTCTGCACCCCTTCCAGCTTAACAACATCCTTGCTGTTGCAGATAGCAAGGTGATGTTTTGGGTTGGGACCGAAGAAGGGCTCTGAATCGAAACACACCAATCCATGATTTTTGGAGATTCTGCCTGATCTGCTGAGCTGCTCAGCACTTTGTGTTCTTTTTTGTAAACCAACATCTGCTGTTCCTTGTGTCTAAATGTGCATAGAAGTTGGGTTGCTATGTTACAGCCGTACAAGAGGCTGCATTTGAAGTACTGTGCTCAGTCTTGGTCACTCTGTGATAGGAAAGAATGTCATTAATCTGGAAAGGGTGGCATGGAAGATTTACGAGGGTGTTGCCAGGACTCAAGGGCTTGGGCTACAGGGAGCGGTTGGGCAGGCTAGAAATGTATTCTTTGGAGCGCAGGAGGCTGAGGGGTGATCTTGTAGAGGTGTATAAAATCATGAGGGGAATTGATATGGTGAATGCACAGTCTTTTACCCAAAGTAGGGGAATCAAGAACTAAAGAACATTGGTTTAAGGAGAGAGGGGGAAGTTTTATTAGGAACTCGAGGAAAAACTTGTTCAGACAGATGGTGGTGGGTGTATGGAACGCGCTGCCAGAGGATGTAGTTGAGGCAGGTACTATAACAACACTTAAAAGACACTTGGACAGTTATATAGATAGAAAAGGTCTAAATCCCAAACATAGGGAAACCAGACAAGCTTGGATGAGGCATCTTAGTTGGCATGGGCTAGTTGGGCCGAAGGGCCAGTTTCCATGCTGCATGACTCTTTGACAACAAGGCCAACCTGTTAGAGAGTTTAGCAAAATCTATCAATTAAGTTTTGAGTAGTGGAGTTTTGAGCAGTGGAGTTTTAGTTAGTTTTGTTTATGGTCACGTGTACCAAGGTACAGTGAAAAGCTTATTTGTTGCCTGCTATCCAGTCAGCGGAAAGATCACAATCGAGCTGCCAAGAGTGTGGTGGAATTTTGAGTTGTGAAGTTTTGCTGAGATCCAATTTTGTGCTGTTTGTTCTTTCCACGCCATTGTTTTGTGTTGATGAAAGGAAAATATTGCTTTTAAAACGGCCTCCACAAGGAAACCAAAGGAAGGGAGCCACTGTGCCCGTCTAGTGTGAATTATGCAATTTAATAAAGCTGCTTTGAACAGGGCCTTTTGTCTGCTTGTTAGCTTGTCTCACACACCGTACTGTAATTAACCTCTGTGACGATGGCTCCCCAATTGCTGTTTTTCCTTTGGGTAAATTAGTTTTGGAAACTTGGCGAGTTCCTCTTGTACCTCTGCCTTTGATGTTTACAACGGAAATAAATCCTAGCTAATTTCACTGTCTTCAAAAAATGGTTTTGCCCCGAGGGCAAGTTGGGATAGAGTTTGTTCTTTGTGAATTTGCATCAGACGGTGTATTATAGACATGCCTGCGGAAGGAGAGAGAGCTTCAACCACCGTCAGGTAAGGTGCATTTTGCAGGCATCGTTCTTTGGAGTGATTAGGTTTAGTTTGGTTTGGTTTGGTTTAGTTTAGTTTGGTGGCTTAGCTTGGCATGGCCTGGCTTGGCGATACAGCGTGGAAACAGGCCCTTTCGCCCACCGAGTTCTTGCCGACCAGTGATCAGCCGTTCACACTCCCACTATCCCACACACTAGGGACAATTTACTGAACCCAATTAACCTTTGGAATGTAAGAGGAAACCAGAGCACCTGGAGAAAACCCACGTAGTCACAGGGAGAACGTACAAACTATGTGCGGGTAGCAGCCGTAGTCAGGATCGAACCCATGTCTCCGGCGCAGAGGGGCAGCGGCACTACTACACTGCGCCACTGTGCCACCCTGAGTGTTGTGTGCAGTTCTAGTCCCCCCCACCATTACAGGAAGGGTGTGGAGACTTTGGAGAGGGTGCACAGGAGGTTTACCAGAAAAATGCCCGAATTAGTGGGTATCAGCCACAGGGAGAGGTTGGACAGACTGGCATTGTTTTCCCTGGAACGTCAGAAGTTGAAGGGAGACCTGAGAGAAGCGAATAAACTTACGAGAGGCATTGTAAAGGTGCTGTCTGAACATTTGACCTGGGGCGGAAATGACAAAGACTAGAGGGCATAGCTTTTAAGGTGAGAATGATAAAGTTTAAAGTTTGTAAAGAGGGTGGTAAGTGTCTGGAACATGTTGCCAGGAGTAGTGATGGGGGCAGATACGATAGTAGCATTTGAGAGTTTTGCAATTGCCTTTGTTTCTAAGTGTTTGAGTTGCCGAACCAAGCCGTGACGCAAGCAGCCCATATGCTCTCTAGCGTACATCTGTAAAAATTAAATAAGGATATTCGTCGACATACGGACATCTCCTTGATCTTCTAACGCAGTAGAGATGGTTTCCTCTTGTGGGAGAATGTAAACCAAATGGGTGGTGGTGGAGGCAGATACAGATACAGAGGCGTTTCAGAGGATTTTAGATAGGCACGTGGATATGCGGGGAATGGAGGGATATGGATCACATGCAGGCAGATAAGAGATGGTCTTGTCATCCCGTCGGGCAGGGAGATTGTGGGCCGAAGGGCCTGTTCCTGTGCTGTACTGTACCATGTTCCATCCCAGCAGGGAAAAGCAGAAGGCAGTGAATGCCAGGGAGTTGCTGTCAGTTACATCCAGGCTCTCCAACTGCCTGGGAACCGTCTGTTTGTACAGGCCGGCTCTTTGATCTGAGTACGCAGAGAGGAAGTTATGGCATGCGTTTGTGAAATGACTGGTTCTGCCTTAGCTGGGGCTTTGTCATTGACACCGGGCCCTGCAGCCATCTGTGGAAGCTTTGGTGCCGAGATGTATGGGGGTCTGTCTCTGGGATAGGGGGGGTCCCTCTAATGCAGGGGAATGGCAAGCACATTCCTTAGAGATGAGATGGAAATGTTTCATTGAACGGTTCAAAATCTGGCACACTAAACTGCGAGAAAGCGTGCACTGGGAGGAGGGTGTGTGATGGAGCGGACACAGGCCTAATTAAAGAATTTAATTAAAGATAATAGCTCCTTATGTCGTTTGAGCCAAGCGCTCTTTGATAATGTTCCTGTGAACTCCACTGACTATGTTTACACCGAAGATAGACACAAAGTGCTGGAGTAACTCAGCGGGTCAGGCAGCATCTCTCGAGAACATGGCTTGACACAAGATAGAACTCTAAATACATACAAACTATGTCTCTGTGAAAATAAAGATAGACACAAAGTGCTGGAGTAACTCAGTGGGTCAGGCAGCATGTCTGGAGAACATGCATAGGTGACCGTTCTTTAGTGATTATATCATTGATTGCTCCTACCAATACCCCATGTAAATGTGGTTTGGGGTATGTCCCTGATACTGCAGTTTAGATTAGAGATACAGCATGGAAACAGGCCCTTCGGCCCATCGAGTCTATGCGACCAGCAATCGCCAGTTCACACTCGTTCCCCGTTATCCCATTTTCACATCACTCCCAACATACTAGGGGGGATTTACAATGGGCCAATTAACCTACAAACCTCCACGTCTTTTGGATGTGGGAGGAAACCGGAGAAAACCAACATGGTGACAGGGAGAGCATGGAAACTCCACGCTCAGACAACACCCGAGGTCAGGATGGAACCCGGGTCTCTGGCGCTGTGAGGCAGTGACCCCACCAGCGGCGGCACTGTGCAACGTCTCATAGAGTCATACAGCATGGCAACAGGCCCTTCGGCCCAACTTGTCCATGCCGTCAAAGATGTCCTATCTACACTGGTCCCATCTTCCCTCATTTGGCCCACATTCCTCTAAACCATTCCCAACCATTTACCTGTCCAAATGTCTTTTAAAGGTTGTGATAGTACCTGGGCGAAGGGCCGGTTTTCCTGCTGTATCAAAACAAACCTGGATTGCTTTCTGTGGAGCATCGGAGGTTGAGGGGAATTATATAAATGATGAGAGGCATAGACGGGGTAAAGAGTCAGAACCCTTTTTCCCCACGATGGAAATGTCAAAGTCGAGAGGGCACAGCTTTAAGGTGAGAGGGGTAAAGTTTAAAAGAGATGTACTGGGCCATATCATCAAATGAAACTAAAACTGAACCAAGGCTATTTCCAAACAGGCCAGGCTTAGCTTCCTGTTTTCTTTTCCAGCTTCTCGCCAAGTTCCTATGTGTTTCTTGGAAACTTTCTAGGCAGGAGTCTTGTGCCTCTGGCAGTGTGTCCTTCCCACCAGAAGCCCTGCCACTTGTTCCGTGGCTGCCATCAAGTTTCACTTGCTGTCGGCTCATGGAAGCCATGCCGAATCCCAGGGAAACACATCAGTCCTTACGACCCTAGAGCCCTCTGGCTTATTCCCGCCTACCCGTCCAGTGTATAAGATCATGAGGGGGACAGATAGGGTGGATGCACAGAATATCTTACTCGGGGTGGGGGAATCAGTAGGGAGGGGCTTGGGGGTGCAGTTGCCACATGTGGCGGGAGGCAGTAGATGCGACAAGGTTGTGTAACTTTGTCAGCACCAGAAACGTGGTCACACTTGTGTACTGCTGAGGTGGTGTCTGCTGTATGATTCTACCGGGTTGTGGTGCAAAACAAAGCCTTTCACTGTACCCAGTGAGTCAGTGAATCGTCACGAAACGGAGATTTAAGGTGAGGGGGAAAAGATTTAATAGGAACCTGAGAGGCAAGTTTTTTCACTCAGAGGGTGGTGGGTATATGGAATGAGCTGCCAGAGGAGGTAGTTGAGGCACGTACTATAACAACATTTAAAAGATACTTGGACAGGTACATGGATAGGAAAGGTATAGCGGGAATGATATCTGAACACGAGTCCCGACCCAAAACGTCACTTATCCATTTTCTCCAGGGATGCTGCCTGACCCGCCGAGTTACTCCATCATTTTGTGTCTATCCAAAGGTTGAGAGGGATATGGGCCAAGCATGGGCAGTTGGGACTAGTGTAGAACGGGCATCTTGCTCAGCATGGGCAAGCTGTGCCGAGTGCTGCATGACTCGGTGACCTCTCTGTGACCTTCTTGCCACTGAGTGGTGGTGGAGGCAGGTGAGGTGGCACTGTTTGAAGAGCATTTAGAAAGGCATGTGGATATGCAGGGAATGGAGGGTAGAGACTACATCATCCAAATGCAGGATTAGTTTAGGAAGGAACTGCAGATGCTGGTTTATACCGAAGATAGACACAAGGTGTTGGATTAACTCAGCGGGTCAAGCAGCTTCTCTGGATTAGTTTAATTTAACGTCATGGCTGGCACGGACTTGATGGGCCGAAATGGCCAGTACGGTTCAACGTTCTCAGGAAAGAGTGGGTCACAAGAAGGCCACATCACTGGCAATTTAACCTGAGGTAGAGAGCAAACCCTGGTGTGAGTCACGATGACCTGACACCCACTGCCCAGAACATTACAAATAGGACTGGAAAAAAAACCCATTGAAAAGAGAAAAGATAATAGTTCCCCAGGCTTGCGGGCTTGAGTTATAGGGGGAGGTTGGATAGGCTGGGACTTTTCTCTTTGGAGTGTAGGAGGCTGAGGGGTGAACTTGCTGATGGGGTACAAGATCATGAGGGGCATGGATAAAGTGAACGCTCACAGTCTTTTCCCCCAGGTTAGAGATTCTAAAACTGGAGGATCACAGGCTTAAGGCGAGAGGGGTGAGATTTAAGAGGGGTAACCTTTTCACTCGCAGGGTTGTCTGTACCTGGAACCAGCTGCCAGAGGAAGCTATAGAAGCGGATACGATTACGACCTTTAAAATATATTTGGACAGGTATATGGACAATTTAGAGATCCAGCGTGGAAACAGGCCCTTCGGCCCACTGATCCATTCCACCCAGCAATCCCTATACAGTAACACTGTCCTACACACTAGGGTCAATTTACAATCTTTACTGAAGCCAATTAACTTACAAACATGTACGTCTTTGGAATGAGGGAGGATGCCGGAACACCTGGAGAAAATCCACGTGGTCATAGGGAGAACGTGTAAACTCCTTACAGACAGCACCTGTGGTCAGGATCAAAACCGGGTCTCTGGGGCTGAGGGGCAGCAGCTCTACTGCTGCACTACCATAAGGATAGGATGGGTGTAGAGGGAGATGGGCAAAATGAGGGAAAGAGACTAGCCCAATATGCCAACTTGGCCAGCATGGACAAAGTGGGCTGAAAGGCCTGTTTCCATGCTGTACAGCTCTATGATTCTAGAGAGAGGGTCAGTAGGATTAACTGGAGAACATGTTCACAATGCTGGCACTGGATCGATGGGCTGAATGGCCACTGACTTTCTGGTGACATAATGGTGAGCACATGTTTCAGTTGGAACCGGTTCTCGAGAGTGTCCCACACAGCGCAATCAGCCTTTTCATTCCGATCCAAGATTTGACAATTGTCTTTAATTAAAGCAGTGTTTGGCCATTTAATCCCGTTCCACACATCTTGTTCTTTGAGTTTTCCCTGCCAAAGATTTTTCTCCCCACCATTAGAAGAGGTATTCAGGAAGATAGCCATAGTGACGATGTTCCGATTTACGGAGAGAACTGTAGACGTAGTCCAATCACACAAACCAACCTCCCTTCCATTGGCTCTACACTTCACACTGCCTCGGCAAGGCCACCAACATAATCGAGGGCCAGTCTCACCACCGGTCACTCCCTCTTCTCCCCTCTCCCATCAGGCAAGAGGTATAGAAGTGTGAAAACGCACACCTCCAGATTCAGGGACAGGTTCTTCCCGGCTGTTATCAGGCGACGGAACCATCCTCTCACCAACCAGAGAGCGGTCCTGACCTACCATCGACTTCATTGGAGACCCTCAAACTATCTTTAATGGGACTTTACTGGACTTTATCTTGTACTAAACGTTATTCCCTTTATCGTGTACACTAAGAGCTGCGACAGTTTAGTTAATTGTCACGTGTACGGAGGTAGAGTGAAAAGCTTTTGTTGCGTGCTATACAGTCAGCAGAAAGACAACCCATGATTACAATCAAGCCATTTACAGTGTATAGATACATGATAAGGGAATAACGTTTAGTGCAAGGAAAAGCCAGCAAAGTCCGATCAAGGAGAGTCTGGGGGTCACTAAGGAGGTAAATAGTAGGTAAGCACTGCTCTTTGGTTGTGGTAGGATGATTGATTGACCAGCCGGATTACAATCATGTATAGTCTTTCTGCGGACTTATTAGCATGCAACAAAAGGCTTTTTACTGTACCTCAGTACACGTGACTATAATCTAAACTAAACTAAAATAAAATAAAATCCATCTATCTACCTGTCCAAATGTTTTTTTTTAAACACTGTGATAGTACCTGCCTCAACTACCTCCTCTGAAGCCCGTTCCTTCTACCCATCACTCTGGTTCCTACTAAATCCCCCCCCCCCTCGCCTTAAACCCATGTCCTTTGGTTCTTGATTCACCTACTCTGGATAGAAGGCTGCATTTGACCGATCTATTCTAGTACCAAGTTGTAGAGGTGACACAGTGGCATAGTGGTAGAGTTGCTGCCTTTCGGCACCAGAGACCCCGGTTCGATCCCGACTACGGGTGCTGTCTGTACGGAGTACGTATGTTCTCATGGTGACCTGCATGAGTTTTCTCCGAGATCTTCGGTTTCCTCCCACACTCCAAAGACAGACAGGTCTGTAGGTTAATTGGCTTGGTGTAAATGTAAAATTGTCCCGAGTGTGCGTAGGGTAGTGTTAATGTGCGGGGATCGTTGATCGGTGTGGACTCGGTGGGCCAAAGGGCATGTTTCCGTGCTGTATCTCTAAACTAAACTAGGTACTGGTAAATGAAATTTGTACCGGTAGGGATATGATTCTCAGAAGGACACAAAGTGCTGGAGTAACTCAGCGGGTCAGGCAGCATCTCTGGAGAACACGATAGGTGATGTTACGGGTCGGGACCCATCTTCAGACTGTGTATTTAATTTTCTGCAGGGACTCAGTGGGCTGAAGGGCCTGTTTCTGTCTGTGTGACTCTAGAGTATATTGGGCTGTTGAAGGTGAGTGGATTAGAAAATAGGCAATTATTTTAGTTGGCTACGTATAATGAATTAATTACAATTTTATATTGTAGTTATAATTTAATGTATGTAGTCATTGTTATAGTTTTATTAGTTTTTAAAAAGGAAAGCAAGGTGGTATGAATTAAAAGTGTCCACACCTTTAAGAAGTGTATGTACCGTCTAGTTTGACATGATGGAGATATGTGCTGGTCGCTTAAATTAACTCCAGATTGTTCTAGGAGGAACTGCAGATGCTGGAAAATCGAAGGTAGACAAAAGTGCTGGAGAAACTCAGCGGGTGCAGCAGCATCTATGGAGCGAAGGAAATAGGTAACGTTTCGGGCTGAAACGTCTGAAGAAGGGTTTTGGCCCGAAAAGTTGCCTATTTCCTTCGCTCCATAGATGCTGCTGCACCCGCTGAGTTTCTCCAGCACTTTTGTCTACCTCCAGATTGTTCTAGTTAGGAAGACATGTTTAGTTAGAGACACAAGGAACTGGGCCATGAGGGGAACAGAAGGTGAATAGAGAGGGTGAATTATCCAGAGAAGGGGATCAATAACCAGTGGCGGCACCATACCGCAGCACCAGAGACCGGGGTTCTGACCTGGGGTGCTGTCTGTGTGGAGTTTGTACGTTCTCCCTGTGACCACATGGGTTTCCTCCCACATCCCAAAGATATGCAGGTTTGTAGGTTAATGGGCATCTGTAAATTCAGATAGAACTTGTGAACGGTTGATCGCTGAACGGCATGGACTCGGTGGGCCAAAGGGCCTGTTTCCACGCTGTACATCTAAACTAAACTAAACTAAACTAAGCTATAGGTTTAAGTTGAGAGGGGAAAGATTGGGGCATCTTGGTTGGCATGGACAAGTTGGGGCGAAGGGCCTGTTTCGTAGAAGTAACTCTGGATTAAACTAATCTAAGAACAGTGCACGTGTTTCAGACTCAGAGGGTGATGGGGATATTGAACAGAGTGTGCACCACTGTGCCTCCTCTGGCAGCTCGCACGGGAGAGTTGGTGCCTTGCAGCGCCAAGGACCTGGGTTCGATCCTGACTATGCGTGCTGTCTGTACGGAGTTTGTACGTTCTCCCTGTGACCGCGGGGTTTTATCCGGGTGCTCCGGTTTCCTCCCACACTCCAAAGGAGGTTCGTAGGCTAGTTGGCTTCTAAAAATTGTAAATTGTCCTGAGTGCGAGTGCATCGCTGGTCAGGGTGGGCCCGGTGGGCCGAAGGGCCTGTTTCCACACTGTATCTCTAAAGTCCAATGTCTGAGACAGGTTCCATAACAACACTTGGACAGGTGCGTGGACAAGAGAGAGCTTCGAGGAATATGTGTCCAACGCGGGCAGGTGGGACTAGCATAGATGGGGCAGGGGCAAGATGAGCCAAAGGGCATATTTCCATGCTGTACGGCTGCTGTATAACTGCGGCTGCTGGTTTGCAAAAAAAAAGACGCAAAGTTACTCCAAATGCGGGTCAGGCAGCATCTCTATAGGGCATGAAAGTGGTTGGAGTCTGGGTCAGTGTTACTTGCTCCAGGGAGCAGCGTTACATTAACATACAAACGTGCTTGCCGTGCTGTGTTTAGGTCAGGTTGGCGGAAAGAAACACCATAAGAAGGAGAGTGGGGGGGTTAGTCAGCTGGTCCTCCCGTCGTGGCACTGACACACTCCCACACGCCACTCCTCGGCTGCACTGGGGCAGCCACGTCGTCAGGAAATCCAGGTTGCAGCAACGCCGTCTGCTGCTGTCCCCATGCCAGGAGCACGGCAGCACGCCTCCTACTGACAGGGGCAGGGAGGGAGGGAGGGAGGGAGGGAGGGAGAGACGGAAAGAGAGACAGAGCACAAAAAAACAGAGAAACAGAGAGAAAAACAGAAAGAGAGAGAGAGAGCGTCAAAGAGGGAGAGAGGGAGAAAGAGAGAGAGAGAGATACACAGAGAGAGACAGAGAGGAGGGAGAGAGAGGGACAGAGGGAGACCGAGAGGGAGAGAGACAGTGGGAAAGACAGTGAGGGAGAGAGGCAGAGGACAGAGGAGCAAGAGACAGAAGGACTGAGAGGAGGGGAAAGAGGGAGAGTGTGTCGGTGAGGGAAATGGTCAGAGAACGAGAAAGAGACTGTCAGAGAGGGAGGGAGAGGTTCAGAGAGTGAGAGTGAGTCAGCGGGACAGAGGGAGAGTGTCCATGAGAACAGGGAGAGTGGTTAATGAAAACGGCAAGATGCAACCCAGCTGGAAACTGAATGATGACATTAACAGCTCCAGATATTTGAGATGGTTATGAAATAACTCACCCACTAAATTTCCTATTTATATTAGAAATGCTTGGGTTTGTTGTGTTGGGAGGGGAGGGGGGAAAGGCGGGGGAGGATGTGCTTAACTCTAATGTTCCCCAGTGAAGGCTGGGAGGGGGAGGGGGGGGCTGCCTAGCTCTGTGGCGAGGTCAGTCTGGGGAGGATGAGGGATTGGAGTCGCAGGTACATTGCAACGTTTGAGGAACACTTAGACAGGTACATAGATAAGATCGGTTTAGAGGGATATGGGCAGGCAGGTGGGACTAGTGTAGATGGGATATGTGGGTCGACATGAACGAGTTGGGCCGAAGGGCCTGTTTTCACTACGGGTGCTGGAACTCAAATAAAGTCCATCGAATGCAGGAGTTGGCCTCATGCTGTTCCAATGTGTTGGCGTCATAAGTTCCTAAGTTCTAGAAGCAGATTTAGGCCATTCGGCCCATCAAGTCTACTCCGCCATACAATCATAGCTGATCTATATTTCCCCCTCAAACTAATTCTCCTGCCTTCTCCCCGTAACCCCTAACACCCGTACTAATCAAGAATCTATCAATCTCCGCCTTTGAAATATCCATGGCCTCCTCAGCCATCTGTGGCAATGAATTCCACTGATTCGCCATCCTCTGACTAAAAATAAATTCCTTCTCATCTCCTTTCTAAAGGTACGTCCTCTTATTCTGAGGCTATGTTCTCTGGTCCTCGACTCTCCCACTAGTGGAAACATCCTCTCCACATCCACTCTATCCAGGCCTTCCTGAATTTCAATGATGGCTAGAAAATCCGTAATGTACAGAGGGATCTTGGTTCCAAGGCCTTAACTCCCTGAAAGAGGGGTAAAGTTTAAAGGAGATGTGTGGGGCGAGTCTTTTTGACACAGGCGGTAGTGGGTGCCTGAAACGCACTGCAAGAAGTGGTGGTGGTGGAGGCAGATACGATAGTGGTGTTGAAGAGGCTTTTAGATAGGCACATGGATATGCAGGGTACGGAGGAATTGACCCGAGGGGCCGAAGGGCCTGTAAAAAACTTTAGACTTCAGACTTCAGGGATACAGACCGAGTCGGCACTAGCACTATCCTACACACTAGGGGCAATCTATAATTTTTACCAAAGCCAATTAACCTTCAACCCTGTACTTCTTTGGAGTGTGGAAGGGAACCAGAGAACCCAGAGAAAACACACGTGTACAGACAGCGCCTGAGGTCAGGATCGAACCCGCCTCCCCGTCGCTGTGAGGCAGCAACTCTTCTGCTGAGCCACTGTGCCGCCCCCTGTTTCCTGTCTCCATGCTGCTTCTCTAAACTAAATGAAATTAAACTCCCAGGATTGCAAAGAGTTAAAGGCTTCCACACCTGAATGTTACAGCTGCCGGAGTCACAACCTATTTTCTTCAGAGTGAGAGGGAGTGCGAGGGCAAGATAGGAGAGAGAGCTGCAGGCAGTGGACTCTGATCACGGGCCCAGGGAATTGTGAAGATGGGGGGAGGGGGTTGTGGTTGGGATCGAGGGGGGGGGGTGGGAGGTGTCAGTGGGTTCGGGGGGTGTGCGGGCGGTGTTGGTGGGGGTGGTCGAAGTCCAGCTGTGATCTGGGCAGTGAGCTTGGAACGTGGGCGATGGCTGCGTTGAATGTGGAACCGATGGGCGGGTTCAGCGGCTGGCATCTGGAACCCAGCAGGAGGACGTCAGACTGGCAATGTTAACTCCTTCACTGCCGCAGCCCAGCCCCTGACGTCTCAGCTCTGCACCGTCCCAGGATGGGGGCCCAGAGAGGTGCAAGGCACAGCAGGAGCCTGTTTATACTGCTGTAATCACACACACATCCCACTCTCTCCCCACAGCTCTGTATCAACCCCACACTAATCCCACGAGGTCACAGGGAGAACGTACAAACTTTGTACAGGCAGCACCCGTCGTCAGGATTGAACCCGGGGTCTCTGGCACTGTATTGCAGCAACTCCTCTGCTGCACCACTGTGCTGCCCCTTAGAACACACAAACCTGCTGACACAAAGACACAAGAGGTGGACTGATCATTGAGTCGAGGTCAGGCATTAAACAAGTGGGAGTGAGCAGAGGGAGGGAGGGGGGAACAGAACGGGCAAAAAAGGGGGGTTGAGGAGTTAGGATTGGCTGGTTCGGAGATCGATGACCAGCCTGATCATCAGATCCCGGAGCCCAGAAATGGGATGCAGATGCCATGATATCACCACAGATACATATGCAAAGTCAAAACATCTGCTGATTCTTTCCAAAGAGATTTCTTTCCCCAGAGAGAGAGCGGAGGTTAGAATTGAAGCTAATCGGGGATGGATTTTGTTGCAGTTGCCAGGAACTGCAGATGCTGGTTTACAACAAAAAAAAAGCACCAAGTGCTGAAGTAACCGAGCAGGTCCAGCAGCATCCACAAAAAAAGAGACCCAGTTCTGGAGTACCAGTGCAAAGAAAGACATAACGTGCTGGAGTCATTCAGTACATAACACAGGGCAATAGCAAGGATGCCATTAAGTTGGAAAGAGTGTGGGGAAGATTTACGAGGATGTTTTCCAGGACTTGAGGGGTTGAGCTATTGGGAGAGATCGGAAGGCTAGGACTGTATTCCTTGGAGCGCAGGAGGCTGATGGATGAATTTATAGAGCTGTATAAAATCAGGAGGGAAATTGATAGAGTGAATGCTCAGTCTTTTATCCCCAGGGTAGCGGAAACAAGAACCAGAGAACACAGGTTTAAGGTGAGAGGGGAAAGATTTAATAGGAACCACAGGGGCAACTTTTTCACACAGGGGGTGGTGGGTATATGGAACGAGCTGCCAGGCAGTAGTTGAGGCAGGTACTATAACAACATTTAAAAGACATTTGAACAGGTGCATGGATAGGAACGGTTTATAGGACAGGGTATGTGTCCTGTATCTGTACATTGTAATCATGTAGTCTTTTCGCTGACTGGATAGTATACAACAAAAATTAATGTTACTGTACCTCGGTATACATGACAATAATGAACTAAACTAAACTAAACTGAGTGGGACTAGCTTAGATGGGGCACCTTAGATGGATGCAGCCCAGACCATCACACAAACCAACCCCCCTTTCAGTGACACCATCCACACTTCAGGCAGACACAGCAAAGCCATCAGCATGATCAAGGACGAATCTCACACCCTCTTCTCCCCTCTCCCCTCTTGTGGAGGCCCAAGCCACTGGATGGATTTAAGAGAGAGTTAGATAGAGCTCTAAGGGCTAGTGGAGTCAAGGGATATGGTGAGAAGGCAGGCACGGGTTATTGATAGGGGACGATCAGCCATGATCACAATGAATGGCGGTGCTGGCTCGAAGGGCCGAATGGCCTCCTCCTGCACCAATTTTCTATGTTTCTATGTTTCTCCCATAAGGCAAGAGGCACAGAAGTGTGAAAACGCTCACCTCCAGATTAAGGGACAGTTTCATCCCAGCTGTTATCAGGCAACTGCACCATCACCAACTAGAGAGCAGTCCTGACCTCCCAACTACCTCATTTGAGACCTTCGGACTGTCTTTAATCGGACGTTACTGGACTTCATCTTTCACTCAACGTTATTCCCTTTATCCTGTATATCTACACTGTGCGAGGCTTGATTGTAACTATGTGTAGTCTTTCTGCTGACTGGATAGCACACAATAAAAAAAGCTTTTCACTGTACCTCGGTAAACGTGAGAATAAACTAAGCTGAACTATGATCTCATACTTATCTGCGTCAGACTACATTAGCCGTCCCGCAGCCCACTTTCGTGTACAGCCGATCAAGTTCCTGCTGTACTAGTGTGTGGGCACTAGGGGTGGTGGGTGCACAGAGCTGGCAAGGAACAGGGTGCTGGAGCGGGTCGCTGGGCAGTTGCCCACGAATGCAGAGCGTCTGCATTCACAACAGATGCCTGCTCTCTCACGCGATGTTGGCAGTGCAGCGGGCAGTTGTTCTGGCCCACGGCCGAAGCATTCTCCTTTTCCTTTGGCTGCTCCGTTTGCGAATATCCCATGAACATTCCTGAACGGGTGCGTAAGCCAGTGTGACAGTCCGACATCTGGGACTGTGTGCGATCAGCGCGCCAAAAATCACGAGCTGGACCGAGATACCTAGACAGCATGAGGAGTCGAGGGGCAGGGATAGACACTGAGAGACGGAAGGGCGGGGGGTTTAGAGGGAGAGGAAGGAGAAATGGAATTGTACTGGAGAGATGGGCAACTGTGGCCAAAGGTGGAGGATTTGGTTTCTGGGTCTGTCTGTGGGTCACTGGGGAAGTCCTCTAAGGAACAGCAGGATCAAGTCATCCATCTCCTGGGGAAAAAAAACGCACAAAGCGCTGGAGTAACTCAGCGGGTCAGGCAGCATCTCTGGAGAACATGGATAGGTTGAGGTAGAGTTTTACAAAGCCGCAACATGACATCCTGACTCTTACACTCGATGGCCCAACCGATGAAGGCAGATAGCATAAGGCCTCCTCTCTACCACGCTATCTGTGTGAGCTGCTACTTTAAGGGAGTTGCGGACTTGGGCCCCTTATACCCTCTATCCAGGCAGCATTCTGGTAAACCTCCTCTGCACCCTCTCCAAAGCCTCCACATCCTTCCTGTAATGAGGCGACCAGAACTGCACGCAATACTTCAAAAGTGACCTAACAAACGTATTATAAAGCCTGACTCTTATACCCGACCGATGAGGGATGGGGGTCCATCTTCAGCTTGACCCTCTCTCGCTGCTCCCCCTCTTTAACTCCAGCTGAGTCCGAAGAAAGGTCCCGAACCAAAACGTCACCTATCCATATTCTCCAGAGATACTGCCTGACCCGCTGAGTTACTCCAGCATTTTGTGTCTCTTTTGTAAACCAGCCTCTGCAATTCAGGGACAGTTTCAGTCTTCATCTTCAGTGAGATCCTGGTTCCTCAGATCGGGCAGACACACAGAGACCCTTGCCCAGAGTAGGGGTACCGAGAACCAGGGGATATGGGTTTAAGGTGAGGGGAGAAGATTTCATAAGGACCTGAGGTAGACAATAATGCTGGAGAAACTCAGCGAGTGAGGCAGCATCTGTGGAGCGAAGGAATAGGAGACGTTTCGAATCGAGACCCTTCTTCAGACTGATGTGGGGGTGCGGGGGCAGGGGGCGGGAAGAAGAAAGGAAGAGGCGGTGACAGTGGGCTGTGGGAGAGCTGGGAAGGGGAAGGGAAGGAGGGAGAAAGCAAGGACTACCTGACCACGCTGTATGACCCCCACGACAAGGCTTGGCCTGTTGGGGATAATCGTGATCTGATTGTAATGGCGTTATTGTGTAATCCACTCTGTTGTATGAATGCTCACACCGATTAGCATGAAGCCAGCACTGAATACGTCTCCTTAATTGCCTCTAATCCATGGTGCCTCGGGGCCGTTTCAAAGAGGCAGAGGCTTCACTGGTAGCTGGGTCATGAGTAACATCGCGGCCAGACTAGAAACACCGTTGGGAATTCCTGAGCCAAATGAATTATTACGCTAATTAAGTAATTTGCCGGTGATTATCGAGATGATTTAATTGATTAGCTGAACATCATTCCTCAGCTGCCGGCGTGGAAACCTTCACAGGCTTGGACCAGCGTTGGCAGTGGGTCACCATCGACGTCAGACCAGGACTGACTCAGGAGTAGTGAGCCAAGACTGCTGGGGATATATTACACAGGGCAGACACAGGCAATCCCTCCCCATTGTAGGTTAATTGGCTTTGGTAAGTTCACAAATTGTCCCGAGTGTGTGTAAGTTAGTGTACGGGGGTGATCGCTGGTCGGCGTGGACTCAGTGGGCCAAAGGGCCTGTTTCCGCGCTGTGTCTAAAGTCAGTGCTGGAGTAACTCAGTGGGCCAGGCAGCATCTCTGGAGAAGACGGATAGGGTGCCTGCAGACTTTTGAGATACAGCGCAGAAACAGACCCTTCGGCCCACCGAGTCCATGCCAACCTGCGGTCGCCCCATTACAATGGCACTATCCTACACACTAGGGACAATTTACAATTTGTACCGAAGCCAATTAACCTACAAACCTGTACGTCTTTGGGACGGAGTACCTGGAGAAAACCCACGCGGTCACTCCGTATAGACAGCATCTGTAGCCAAGATCCAACCCAGGTCTCTATGGATAGATGACGACCAGAAACGCCTGACCCACCTAGTTACTCCATCACTTTGTGCACTTTTTTGTTGTTGTAAACCAGCATCTGCAGTTCCTTGTGCCAACATTCTGCCCCTGATCTTGGTGCATGTGTTTGTATCCCACACTAGCCTCCCCACATCATCTCCCTCCATCCCTCCCGCTCTCTCCATCCATCTCGCTCTCCTTCCACCCCTTTCTCTCTCCACTTCTCCCACCCTCCCTCCATCCCTCTCAGTCCACCCCACTATCCCTCTCTCCCTCTATCTCTTGCTCCCTCCTTCCCTTTCACTGAACGCCTTTCTCTCCCTCCATCCCTCTCCCCTTCCAGTACCGGTGGGGACGGGCTGACACTGTATAACAGTGGGGTACAGTACTGGTGGGGACGGGTCTGTCACTGAGTTAATGAGCGTGGGGGATTGTTCACAATGTCGGGATCGTGGATCACGGGATATTGTGACCAGGAACACTCTGTCGACTCTGTCTGCAAGTTGGTGACGTGATTCTGAATTACTTTGAGTTTCGGCCTTAAATCTGAATAGTTAGCATTCTTACTTCCTCTAATTCCTCTTGCAGAAATTATGTTTGATAATACCTTATTGTTGACTGTTTACTGGTACAAGTGAGGGGTTGGTGCAACTGGTAGAGCCGCTGCCTCAGAGCGCCAGAGACTCAGCTTTGATCCTGACCTCAGCGGCTGTCTGGGTGAAGTTTGCACATTCTTCCCGGGACCAAGTGGGTTTCCTCCGGGTACTCCGGTTTCCTCCCACATCCCCCAGAAAGTGCAGGTTTGCAGGTAAATTGGGTCTCAGTTAATTGCCCCCAGTGTGTGCGGGGAGTGGATGGGAAAGTGGGATAGCGTAGAACTCGTGTGAACGGGCGATCGATGGTCGGCGTGGGCTGAAGGGCCTGTTTCCATGCTGTATCTGAAAGACCCTAGACTGGAGGGCGGATGAAATCAATAGGCCACCAGATGAGAGAGAGAGAGAGGGAGGTTGGATCAGAGAGGTAGCTCCGCTGGCAGTGCAGTGTTCATCGAACAGTACAACCCAGGAACAGGCCCTTAGCCCACAATGCTTGTGCCGAACATGAACTAATCTCCTCTGTCTGCAGGTAGTCTATATCTCTCCATTCCCTGCATATCCATGCGCCTATCTCAACACCGCTGTTGCTTCTGCCTCCACCCCCACCCCCCACAGAGCGTTCCAGGCCCCCACCCCTCTCTGTGTTTAAAAAAACGTCCCCGTTTAAACTTTACCCCTCTCACTTCAAAGTTATGCCCTCTTGTCTTTGACATTTCCATCCATGGGGACAAGATTCTGACTGCCCACCCTATCTGTGCCTCTCCTAATTTCATCCACGTCTGTCAGGCCTCCCCTCAACCCTGGGCGTTCCAGGGAAGTATCTGTGTCAGGCGCGGGGGGTTTGTGTCGTTCCTGGGGATTGAACCTGTGACCGGTGGGGATGGCAGAGACTGACACTGGGAATACTGCTCCCTGCGCGTTACCCTGAAACGCCAGATTAAAATGGTTTGCTAATGTGATTTTCCGCATGTTTCCCTGGAATAATATTCTGCTGCTGTTTGTTCCTGGTGCTGTCTGATGTCAGACCCGCTGAGTACCGCAAATACCCTAATAGCAGGCCCACACTGACTCGCAATCGAAAATCCAGCGGAAGTCCCGTCTCGAACACAAAGAGCTGCAGTCACTCAACGGGTCAGGCAGCCTCTTTGGAGGACGTGGATAGGCACGTTTCTGGTCGAAACCCTTCTTTAGACCCAAAGTCTGAAGAAGGGTCTCGACCCGAAACGTCAACCCTTCCTTCTCTCCAGAGATGCTGCCTGTCCCGCTGAGTTACTCCAGCATTTTGTGTCTATCTTCGGTTTAAAACAGCATCTGCTGTTCTTTCCTACCTACCCATAATCTCCAGACATAGAGTCATGCAGCATGGAGACAGGCCTTTGTCCCAACTTGCCCACGCCGACCAACATGCCCCATCTACACTAATCACACATGCCTGCTTTTGGCCCATATCCCTTTAAACTTGTCCTATCCATTTACCTGCCCAAATGTTTCTTAGACGTTGTGATAGTCCCTGCCTCAACTACCTCCTCTGGCACCTCGTTCCATACATCTACCACCTTTTGCGTAAGAAAAAGTTACCCCTCAGGTTCCTATAAAATCTTTCCCCCCCTCACCTTAAACATATGACCTCCAGTTCTCGAGTCCCCTACTCTGGATAAGAGATTCTGTGCGTTTACCTGATCTATTCCTCTCATGATCTTGTACACCTCTAAATGTTCACTCCTCATCCTCCTGCGCTCCAAGGAATAAAGACCCAGCTGGCTCTACCAGACACTAGCTGCTGGGAAGAAGATATTCTTGAACCTGGAGGTCGCTGTTTTCAGGCTCCTGTTCTTACTTCCCGATGGTAGCAGAGAGGAGAGCGTGGCCAGGGTGGTGTGGGTCTCTGATGTTGCTGGCTGCCTTTGTGAGGTAATGCACCACCATATGACATTAGACTTTAGCCTTCAGAGATACAGCGTGGAAACAGGCTCTTCGGCCAACCAAGTCCACACTGACCAGGGATCACCCCGTACACTAGCACTATCCTACACACTAGGGACAATTCACAATTTTACCAAAGCCAATTAACCTACAAACCTGCGTGTGTCTTTGGAGTGTGGGAGGAAACCTGAGCACCCGGAGAAAACCCACGCGGTCACGGGGAGAACGTACAAACTCTGTACAGACAGCACCCCTAGTCAGGAGCAAACGCAGATCTCTGGCGCTGTGAGGCAGCAACTCTACCACTGAATTGCTAACCCTTCTTCAGACCTGACCCCAAACATCGCCTATCCGTGTTCTCCAGAGATGCTCCCTAACTCATTGAGCTACTCTGGCACTTTCTGTCCTTCTTTTTTGTAAATCATCATCTGCAGTTCTTTGTGTCTACATTCACCACCTCAGCTTGGTACTTGTGTTTGTATTCCACACCAGCCTTCCATCACATCATCTTCCACCCCTCTCTCCCTCCACCCCTCTCTCCCTCCACCACTCTCTCCCCCACCCCTCTCTCCCTCCATCCCCCTCTCCCTCCATCCCTCTCTCCCTCCATCCCCCTCTCCCTCCATCCCCCTCTCCCTCCACCCCCCTCTCCCTCCATCCCCCTCTCCCTCCATCCCCCTCTCCCTCCATCCCTCTCTCCCTCCATCCCTCTCTCCCTCCACTCCTTCTCTCCCTCCACCCTTCTCTCCCTCCATCCCTCTCTCCCTACATCCCCCTCTCCCTCCATCCCCCTCTCCCTCCATCCCCCTCTCCCTCCACCCCTCTCTCCCTCCATCCCCCTCTCCCTCCATCCCTCTCTCCCTCCACCCTTCTCTCCCTCCACCCTTCTCTCCCTCCATCCCTCTCTCCCTCCATCCCCCTCTCTCCCTCCATCCCCCTCTCCCTCCACCCCTCTCTCCCTCCATCCCTCTCTCCCTCCACCCCTCTCTCCCTCCACCCCTCTCTCCCTCCACCCCTCTCTCCCTCCACCCCCCTCTCCCTCCACCCCTCTCTCCCTCCCCCCCCCTCTCCCTCCATCCCCCTCTCCCTCCATCCCCTCTCTCCCTCCATCCCCCTCTCCCTCCATCCCCTCTCTCCCTCCATCCCCCTCTCCCTCCATCCCCCTCTCCCTCCATCCCTCTCTCCCTCCACTCCTTCTCTCCCCCACCCTTCTCTCCCTCCACCCTCCCTCCTCCCTCCATCCCTCTCTCCCTACATCCCCCTCTCCCTCCACTCCTTCTCTCCCTCCATTCCCCTATCCCTCCATCCCCCTCCCCCCCCCCTCTCTCCCTCCATCCCTCCATCCCTCTTTCCCTCCACTCCGCTCACTCTCCATCCCTCGCTCCCTCCACCCATTCTCCCTCCATCCTCTTCCCACCCCCTTCCCCACCCCACTCCCCACACCCCCTCCCACCCCACTCCCCACACCCCCCCCCACCCCACTCCCCTCACACCCCCCTCCCACCCCCCTCCCCCACCCCCCCCCCCCCCACTCCCCTCACCCCCCCCTCCACCCCCACTCCCCACACCCCCCCCCCCCCCCCACCCCTCACACCCCCTCCCCCCCCCCTCCCCACACCCCCCCCCCACCCCCTCCCCCACCCCCCCTCTCCCCCCCCCTCCCCACACCCCCCCCCTCCCCCCCCACTCCCCACAACCCCCCTCCCACCCCACTCCCCACACCCCCCTCCCACCCCACTCCCCTTCCCATGCCCCCGCTGAATTCCTCCGGCCTCAGTGACTGGGTTTAGTTGCCAGCCCAGAGCTACAAGAGGCGATTCATTCACAGCCGCAGGGAAACAATGGCGGGGCTTGTACACGGGCTGGTTGGAGAGCGGCTGCCACCCCTCCCACAGCTGCCCAGCGGCTGGCTCAGCTCACACCGGGGCAGCCAACACAGCCTCACACACACCCTGCTGGGTCTCTGCCCGTTCCCACACTACACCCCTCCCCAACGCTCCCTCCCTGTCTCTCTCTCTCTCTCTCTGTGTCTCTCTCTCTGTCTCTCTCTGTCTCTCACTCTCTCTCGCTCTCTCTCGCTCCCTCTCTCTCTCTCTCTCTCGCTCTCTCTCTCTGTCTGTTTGTCTCTTTTACAGTCTCTCTCTCTCTCTCATTTTTCTGTCTGTCCCTCTCTCCCTCTCTCTCTCTCTCTCTCTCTCTCTCTGTCTCTGTCTCTTTTACAGTCTCTCTCTCTCTCTCTCTCGCTCTTTTTCTATCTCCGTATCTCTCTCTCGCTTTCACTCTCTCTGTCTCTCTCACGAAATCTCTCTTTCTCACTTGCTCCCTCACTTGCTCCCTCACTGTCTCCACTCCCTCCCTCTCTCTCTCTCTCTCTCTCTCCCTCCCCCTCTCTCTCATGTTATCTCTACGTCTCATTCCTCGCTTTCTCTCCCTCGTCTCTCTCTTAACTCCCTCCCCTCTCTGTCCCCACCTCCCTTCCTTCCCATCTCTTCCATAACTTTATTTTCCCCTTCTCCCTCTCCGCTCTCTCATTCCACACTTTCCCACCCCATCTCCCTGTCCCTTCCTCTGCCCTCCACCTCACCCTCTCTCTCACCCACTCCTCATTCATCTCTCTGCTTCTCTCCCACTCTCTCCTCGTCTCTCATTTAAACACATTCATTCCTCCTCTCCAGACTTCCATCTCTCCTTCCCTCTCTCTCTCTCTCTCTCTCTCTCCCTCTCTCTCTCCTCCCTTCCCCTGCTCCTTCTGCACCATGCCCACTTCATCACCCCCCTTCGCCCTCCTCTCTACACACCATGCCCTCTATACTCATCTCACCTCCCCTCTCGCTCTCCACTTCCCCCATCTCACACTCCCCCCCCCCCCCCAACACACCTCCCCCACACCTTATTGAGGTGTCCAAGATCATAAGGGGCTTTGATAGAAACATAGAAACATAGAAAATAGGTGCAGGAGTAGGCCATTCGGCCCTTCGAGCCTGCACCACCATTCAATATGATCATGGCAGAGAATTCCAGAGATTCACCACTCTCTGTGTGAAAAATGTTTTTCTCATCTCGGTCCTAAAAGATTTCCCCCTTATCCTTAACGCTTAACTCTAACGATAGAGTGAACGCTTGCAATCTCTTTCCCAAGGTAGAGGATTCCAAAACTAGAGGGCACAGGCTAAAGGTAAGAGAGGAGAGATTTAAGAAGGACCGCAACGGCAACTTTTTCACTCAGAGGGTGGTCCGTATCTGTAACGAGCTTCCGGAGGAAACTGTAGAGGTTAATACAATGACGACTTTTAAAAGGCATTTGGACAGATTTATGGATAGGAAGGGTCTTGCGGGCCAAATACAGGCAGATGGGACTAGCATAGAATGGCAACTTGGTTGTCATGGACAAGGTGGGCCAAAGGGCCCTGTTCCTGTGCTCTATGACTCGTTAAGAGTCCAGCAGGGAAAGGGGTCTCCCCTGGTAGAGATGTACTCCTGAACCAGTATACCTAGGCTGCGGGGGGCAGAGTCTCGAATCCCTCACTCCCTGCACCATCGATTTTCCTTGGTTCCTGAAGGGCCTGTCCCACTGTACGAGCAAATTCAAGAGTTTCTCCCGAATTTCCCCTGATTCGAACTCAGAGAATTACGGTAATAGCCGCTCGTAGGTACTCGGGGCTCTCGTGGACATTTTTCAACATGTTGAAAAATCTTCACGCGTCTTCACGAGCTTACCGCGTTTCCCGAGTACTTGCCGTTAGCGTCACGAGCCGCTAAGAGACGTCCCGAGCTCCGACGTACCCGCTACGTACATTCTACGTACTTACCACGAGTCTGATTTTTTTTTAAACTCGGGAGAGCTCTTGAATTACCTCGTACAGTGGGACAGGCCCGTTAGCCTTTCTGGATTATCTATTTCCCGGACCAACAGAGGTGACGGACTCCGAGAGGAGTCCATTGGTGGCGGAACGGTCCGCCTAGACCGATGATGGAGCCGAGATACTGGCCCGCAATGCTGGCCTCGAAAGTTTCAACCCGGCCCCAGGTTCCAGAGCCCCGGCCTCAGGGGGCAAATTCCACCCTCCGATCGGCCGCGGAAGTTCCGATGAGGTTGAGATCGGTCGCCTCACCCAATCTCGGGTTTCGGGGGGACTTGCTGGGGGAGGAGGGAGGGGGGGGTGTGTGGACGCAGGGGGTGGGGGGAGGGATTTCAAGTGCGCTCTCGTAACTTGGTCTGGATTTAAAGAGGTGCCAGACCACCAGTTCCCAGAAATTCGGTGGCAGACCCGAAGTCCCGACGGCCTGAAGACCTGAAACGTCACCTTGCCTTGTTCTCCAAAGTGCTGCCAGTTACTCCAGCACTTTGTGGCTTTTTTTGTAACCAGCGTCTGCAGTTCCTTGTGTTACTCCCAACAGTGTGTTGTGTTACATGGATGTTAAAGCCTGATCTGTTATAGCTTTGCTGGGCTGGGCTGGGCCGGACTGGACTGGCCTCGGCTGGGCTGGGCTGGGCTGGGCTGGGCTGGGCTGGGCTGGGCTGGGCTGGGCTGGGCTGGGCCGGGCTGGACTGGGCCGGGCTGGGCCGGACTGGACTGGCCTCGGCTGGGCTGGGCTGGGCTGGGCTGGGCTGGGCTGGGCTGGGCTGGGCTGGGCTGGGCTGGGCTGGGCTGGGCTGGGCTGGGCTGGGCTGGGCTGGGCTGGGCTGGACTGGGCCGGGCTGGGCTGGGCCGGGTTGGGTTGGGCTGGGCTGGGCTGGGTTGGGTTGGGCTGGGCTGGGCTGGGCTGGGATGGGTTGGGCTGGGCTGGGCTGGACTGGGCCGGGCTAGGCCGGGTTGGGCTGGGCTGGGTTGGGTTGGGCTGGGCTGGGCTGGGCTGGGCTGGGCCGGGCTGGGCCGGGCTGGGCTGGGCTGGGTTGGGCTGGGCTGGGTTGGGCTGGGCTGGGTTGGGCTGGACTGGACTGGGCCGGGCTGGGCTGGGCTGGGCTGGGCCGGGCCGGGCCGGGCTGGGCTGGGCTGGGCTGGGCCGGGTTGGGCTGGACTGGACTGGCCTCGGCTGGGCCAGGCTGGGCTCGAGGCAGTAACCTGAAGTGACCAGCAGCTCTGTGGTCACAGAGAAGTGGTGTTTTGTTCTGAATGGCAATGTTACCCTGGAAAGGTCTCTGTGTGAATGCTTCAGTTTGTCCCAGCTATGTGTGGGGAAGGGGGGGAGGGTTCTGTTCTGTGGCCTGGGTGGAATTTGGATGTTTGCTCTGAGGATCTAGTAAAACAACAGCGTGTTTGCCAAACCGCTCAACACGTCACAGATGTGCTAAAGAACACAGAGCATAGTCCAGCAACAGGCCCTTCGGCCCACAACGTCCGTGCCGAACATGATGGCAAGTTAAATTAATCCAGTCAAACAAGAGCTGAATCACTCAGAAATCAGGGACAGTTTCTTCCCAGCAACTGAACCATCCTATCACCAACTAGAGACCGGTCCTGACCATCCATCTACCTCATTAGAGATCCTTGGACGATCATCAAACGACCTTACTGGACTTTACCTTGCACTCAACGTTATTCTCTTTATCCTGTATCTGTACACTGTAAAAAGCTTTTCACTGTACAGTACATGTAACAATAAACTAAACTAAACTAATCTCTCCCTACACATGGTCCATGTCCCTCCATTCCCTGCTTATCCATGTGCCTTTCTACAAGCATCCAACACACCACTATTGTACCTGCCTCCACTGCCACCCCCGGCAGCACGTTCCAGGCACCCACCACCCTCTGTAAATAAAAAACGTACCCCAGACATCTCCATATACTTTTCCCCTCTCACCTTTAAAGCGATGACATTTCCACCCTGCAGAAATAGGTTCTGACTGTCTACCTTATCTGTGCCTCTCATAATTGTTTAGAACTCCCATCAGGTTTCTCCACAACCTCCGGCGTTCCAGAGAAAATAATTAAAGTTGTTTTCTCCGGAGGTTAACTGGGGAAGTTCCAGAGAAACTGGAACTTTCTCTGGAACTTCTGGTAAACCACCTCTGCACCCTCTCCAAGGCCTGCTCTCCTTCCTGCAATGGAGATTTGCAGGATTGGCCACAATACTCCCACGTGGCCTTGTGGGATTCCTAGGGTGGGGAGGCTTCTGTGGAAACCCCCCCCCCCCCCCTCCTCCGGGCACCGTGGGCTTGGTATGTAGCCTCTGAACAGTGAGTAGATAGATGGGTGTGGTGTTCTTCAGTTACTTGGGAGATGAAGACATCAAACCAAGCACAGGGTTGATAAAGCTTCTCACAACAAGCCCCTGCCAGACGTTACCCTATGGAGGCGCAGCAGTTTAGAGATACAGCGCAGAAACAGACCCTTCGGCCCACCGAGTCTGTAGCGACCAGCAATCCCGGCTCATAAACACTATCCAACACATACCAGGGACAATTTACACTTGTATCAAGCCAATTCATCTACTTACCTGTACTTCTTTGGAATGTGGGAGGAAACCGAAGATCTTGGAGAAAACCCTCGCGGTCACGGGGAGAACGTGCAAACTCCGTAAAGAAAGCACCCGTAGCCAGGATCGAACCCGGGTCCCCGGCGCTGTAAGCGGTGTAAGTCAGCAACTCTACCGCTGCGCCACCGTGACGCCCTGTTGCTGCCTCACAGCGCCAGACACCCGGGATCGATCCTGACTACGGGTGCTGTTTGTACGGAGTTTGTACGTTCCCTCTGTGACCACGTGGGTTTTCTCCGGGTGCTCCGGTTTCCTCTCACACTCCAAAGCCGAATAGGTTAAGTGGCTTTGTTAAAAGTGTAAAATTGTGTGTAGGATAGTGCGTGCGTAGGGGTGATCGCTGGTCGGGGCGGACTCTGGGGGGGGGCCAGTTTCGGCACGGTGTCTCTAATTCTTGGACAGGAACGTGGATTGGATAGGTTTAGAGGGATATAGGCCAAACGCAGGCAAATGGGACTAGTTAAGACGAGGCATTTTGGTCGGTATGGGAAAGTTCGGCCGAAGAGCTGTTTCCGTTCTCCCTGTGACTGCGTGGGTTTTATCCAGGTGCTTCAGTTTTCTCCCACATCCCAAAGAGGTGCGGCTTTGTTGCTTAATTGGCCTTCTGTATATTGCCCCTAGCGTGTAGGATAGGAGCAGGGCCGGATTAAGACCCATAGAGGCCCTAAGCACTTAAAAGATTTTGGTGCCCCCATATATATGTAATTCAAAATATAAACAGAAATAAACCATAACATTTTTTTTTTTTTTTTCAAAATGAAACAAAACTAACAGTAAGATGGAAAATAATGTTTATTTTTGTATACTTCCACTTTATTTATATTTGAAAAGTTTTCTACTTTTTTTAATTGCAAAGTCTTTGATCAGATCTCAAAATTAATCTTACGTAACACATATAAAATCATATAAACCACTTTGAATATTATTTTAGCAAGTTTAAAGTGATTTCTTTTGTGCCGTAAACCATTTACCATTTCTGTGGTGCCCCCCTTCCCTTGATGCCCTAAGCACGTGCTTATTTTGCTTAATGGTTAATCCAGCCCTGGATAGGAGAAGAAGTGTGAATGGGCGAGCATTGGTCAGCACCATCTCAGTGGGCCGAACGACCTGCTTCCATGCTGTGCCTCTAAACCAAAGTAAATCTGCTACCAAGTTTGTCTGAGTTTTTTACAGAGGTGTGCCGTGCCGACCAAGTTAATTTGGACTGTCTAAGTCGGTGTTTAAAGTTAGTGCAAGTTTACCACAGCTATGCACTTAGATCCCTCATGCTTGCTCTCAGATTCCTCCCTCTGCCATCCTAACCACCTCCAGCCTTTACGCCCTCCCTCCCTTCCCCCACTCCCATTCCTCTGCCCCTCCCCCACCCCACCGCGCACCCATTTCTCCCGCCTTCCCCCTCCTCCCTCATTCACTTCTGCCGATGTGTTGTTGATCATATGGAGGTGTATGGAGGGGAGTAGAGGGAATGACTCTATAATCATTCCGTTGGAACGAGTGCAGAGACGATTTCCGAGGATGTTGCCAGGACTCAGGGGAGAGGTTGAGCGGGCTCGGAGTTTATTCCTTGGGGCACAGGAGGATGAAGGGTGATCTTATAGAGGTGTATAAAATCCTGATCCTAGATAGGGTGAATGCACAGAGACTTTGCCCCAGAGTAGGGAAGTCAAAACCAGAGGACATAGGTTTAAAGTGAGAAGATTTGGTAGGAACCTGAGGAGTACTTTTTTCACACAGAGGTCCGTAGGTATATGGAACGCTCTGCTGGAGGAGGCAGGTACTATAACAGCATTTAAAAGGCATTTGGACAGGTAAATGGATAGGAAAGGTTTAGAGGGGTATGGGCCAAGCACAGGCAGGTGGGATGTGTGAATGCAGCATGTTGGTCATCGTGGGCAATAGACAATAGACAATAGGTGCAGGAGTAGGCCATTCGGCCCTTCGAGCCAGCACCGTCATTCAATGTGATCATGGCTGATCATCCCCAATCAGTGTTAGGCCAAAGGCCTGATACAATGCTGTAAGATGATGGCTGTAAAGCCACGTTTCTGCCGCCATCTAGCACCCTTCAAGATGCAAGTTTACTTGACTTTAGACTTTAGAGATACAGCACGGTAACAGGCCCTTCTGCCCACCGAGTCACAGGGAGAACGTGCAAACTCCGTACAGACAGCCAGCACCTACAGTCAGGATCAAACCAGGGTCTGGCACTGTGAGGCAGCAACTCTATCACTGCGACACTGTGCCGGGTTCGATAGGGTTGGGAATATGGGTTTTCCGGACTTTAGCGAGGGTTTACTTGACCAGGAAGTTAAGGGTCTGAATGGTCTATCACTGCGTTGGTCGGTTTACACACGTTCATATGTTCATGATGTCCCCTTCCGTTTCCTCCCTCCCCCTAATGGTGTGTGTGTGTAATTACAGGTCCAGCAGAGGTGCCCATGATGTCTCCAAACGGATCCATCCCCCCCATCCACGTCCCACCAGGCTACATCTCACAGGTGAGCCGTCAAGGAGGGGGGCGGCTGCTTGAGCTGGGAGGGGGGGGGGGGGGGCGGGGGAGGGGGAGGGGAGACAGGCTGAAGGAGAGAACCTCCATGCCTGAACCCAACCCACAGGAGGAACCAGGGGCAGCGGTGAATCTCGCAGGCTCGAATAATCCAGGGCAAGGTGGTTACAGACACAAACGCTGCCAAAAGCCACAAGCTTGGATGGGGCATCTTGGTCGGCACGGACGAGTTGGGCCGAAGGGCCTGCTCTGTGCTGCATGACACCATGACGCCAATGAGGTTCATGGTGAGACTCTGGAAACCACGTCTCTCCCTCAGGAGTTGTCCCATGGTGAGGGTGGACATTAGCACCTGATAGGAGTATATCAAATGATGGAGGCATAGATGGAGTAAATAGTCAGAACCTTTTCCCCAACAATAGAGGGCACAGCTTTAAGGTGAGATGGAGAAAGTGTAAAGGAGATGTGCAGGGCAAGTTGGTTTACACTTTATGTATATGTTTGTATATGAGTTTTGTGGTGCTTTCTGTGTGTGTGCACGTATATGTGCGCGCATGTGAATGCGTGCGTATGTATGTGTGTGCGTGAATGTGTGTGTGCCTGCAAGTGTATTTATATATTTGCATTTGCGGGCATGTGTGTGTGTATCTGTGTGTCACAGAGTTGTACAGCACTTCAGTGTAGTGTAGAGTTATACATCTACACTCGTCCCACCTGCCTGCGTTTGGCCCATATCTCTCTAAACCTTTCCTATCTATGCTGGGAAGATCATTAAAGACCCCTCCCACCCCAACCATGGACTGTTTGCCCTCCTCCCATCAGGGAGGCGGTACAGGAGCCTCAGGTCTCGTACCAGTAGGATGAGGAACAGCTTCTACAATCATACTGTCGCATTGCTGAACTCGGAGTCCCGCCGATAGATTCCTCCGGTCCCTCCGTCCCCATTGTTTAATTATTCTGTATTTTTTATTATTCTGTATCCTCTTTTTTTTTAAATTTCTATATTGCACTACTACGGACTGACGCAAAACTGCATTTCGTTGTACCCATACTCAGTATTTGTGCAATGACATTAAAGTTGAATTGAATTGAATTGAATTGAATTGAATACCTGTTCAAATTTCATTTCAATACTGTTACAGTACCTGCCTCAACTACCTCCTCTGACAGCGCGTTCCATTTACCCAAAGCTCTCCTTCAGGTTCCTATTAAATCTTTCCCCTCTCACCCTAAATCTTGGTCCTCTGATTCTTGATTCCCCTCCCCTGGATAAAAGACTGTGCATTCACCCTGTCTATTCCCCTCATGATTTTTTCAACTCTATAAGATCACCCCACAGCCTCCAGCGCTCCAAGGAATAAAGTCATAGCCTGCTTATAGCTCAGGCCCTCGAGTCCTGCCAACATCTTCATAAATGTTATTTGCACTCTTTCCTGCTTAATGACATGTTTTCTATAGCAGGGTGTCCAAAACTGAATACAATGCTCCAGCTGCGACCTCACTAACTGTGAACAGCTGTAACATAACGTCCTAACCTCTATACTCAGTGTGCTGACTGATGAAGGCCAGTGTGCCAACAGGTTTCTCCACCACCCTGTCCACGTGTATATGTAAGACTATGCATCTCTGTGTGTGCCTGGAACGCGCTGCCAGGGGTGGTGGAAGGTATGATGAGCATTTGACGCCACTGGGCCTGTACTCGCTGCAGTTTAGAAGGATGAGGGGCACCTCATTGAAACTCTAACCGAATAGTGAACGGCCTGGATAGAGTGGACGTGGAGAGGATGTTTCCATTAGTGGGGGAGTCTAGGACCAGAGGGCACAGCCCCAGAATTGAAGGCCATACCTTTTCTTTAGTCAGAGGGTAGTGATTCTGTGGAGGCCAAGTCATTGGGTATTTTTAAGGCGGTGAATGACATATACTTGATTGGTCAAGGTGTGTGTATGTGTGTTGGAGAATTTGTGTGGGGGGGAGAATATTTGTGGGGGGGGGGTTGGGGGAAATGTGTGCGTATGTGTGTGTGTGTGTGTATGGGGCAGAATGTGTGTGTCAGACACAGGGGCAGGTTTGAGGAGCAACCCCCTACCTGCCCCCTCCCCCGGTGCCCGGATCATGACGGGGGCAGTAGCAGTGGGTGGGGCGATGTTGGGGTGCAGGGGGAGGGGGTTAACTGGAGCCAGGGACCATGTGCCTGGGGCAGCACCACACGGTGGGCTGGGTCACAGGGCCTTGCTCACCCCGATTGTTGCAGAGGCTATGGATGCTATGGGGGGGGGGGGGTACCATCGATACTCTGATGACTAACTCTCTCACTTTCTCCCCTCCCGTTCTCTCTCTTTCTTCCACTCATTCTGCCCCCCTCTCTCCCTCTCTCTGTGTCTCTCTCATTTTTTCTCTGTCTTTCTCTTCCATCCTCTCTCCCTCACACCCCTTCTCTCTCCCCCTTTCCTTCCTGTCTCCCTCTCTTTTTCACTCCCTCCTTATGCCCTCCCCTTCTCCATCCCTCTCCCTACCGCTCCCCTTCTCTCCCTCCATCCCATCTATTCTCCTACTCTTTTACTCTACCCCCCTCTCTTTCTCCCCGTCTCTCTGCCCCCTCTCTGTCTTACTCGATTTCTCTCTCTCTCTCTCTCTCCCCCTCCCTCCCTCCCTCCTTCCCTCTCTCCCTCTCCCTCTCTCCCTCTCCTTCCCTCTCCCTCTCTCCCTCTCCTTCTCCCCCCTCCCCCCCCTGTCCCCCTTCTCCCCCCGGCAGGTGATAGAGGACACCACGGGAGTGCGTCGGGTAGTGGTGACTCCGCAGTCTCCGGAGTGCTTCACCCCGAGCTACCAGTCGGCGATGTCTCCGAGCCCCCACCTGCCCCCGTACATCACGCACCACCCGCACCTCATCCCGCACTCGCACACTGCCTACTACCCGCCGGTGACGGGGCCCGGAGACCTCCCCCCACCCTTCTACCAGCACCACCTCCCGCCCACCATCTACGGGGAGCAAGGTAACGTCGTGCACGCCCCAGGTACTGCCCTGGGGGGAGGGGGTTGGGCGAGCGCGCGAGGGGGAGGGGGAGGACTCACAAGGGCCGTGCCAAGGCCCCAGGGTGGGGCGCACTCGAGGGATGGGACAGAGTACTGTGTCGTGTGCGTTGTGGAGAGCTGGAGAGGGGAGGATGGTTTAAGTCTAGGTTTATCATTGTCATATGTGCCAAGGTACAGTGAAAAGCTTTGCATTGCATTCTATCCAAACACCACACATAAATACAAGCAGGTCAAACTCAAGTACAATAGGTAGAGCCGATGGGGAAGATGCAGAGTGCAGAATATAGATCTCAGCATTGTGGCGCATCAGTCCCAGAGACAAAGTCCAATGTCCGCAATGGGGTAGAGGTGAATCAGAGAGTACCCGAGCTTATGGAAGGACCAAATGTCCAATGAAAGTCCAATGACCACAGTTCCACAGTGGGTTCGATCCTGACCTCGGGTGCTGCCTGTGTGTGTCTGTGTGTGTGGAGTTTGCACATTCTTCCTGTGACCACGTGGGTTTCCTCCGGGATAGGTTTAGAGGGACATGGGCCGAACACGGGCAGGTGGGACTAGTGTAGATGGGGCCTGTTGGTCAGCATGGGAGAGTTGGGCCGAAGGGCCTGTTTCCATGCTATATGACTCTCTCTGTAGACCTCATCCCCTTACACTTCAGACTTTCCCCCTGAAAGCTCTGATATCGTTTTAGTTTTAGTTTTAGTTTTAGAGATGCAGCAGGGAAACAGGCCCTTCGGCCCACCGAGTCCGTGCTGACCAGCGATCCCCGCGCATTAACACCACCCCACATACGCTAGGGACGATTATTACATTTATACCAAACCAATTCAGCTACACGCCTATATGTCTTTGGAGTGTGGGAGGAAACCATAGATCTCGGAGAAAACCAACGCGGGGAGAACGCACAAACATCATACAGACACCACCCATAGTCAGGTTGGAACCCGGGTCTCTGGTGCTGTAAGGCAGTAGGTCTACCACTGTGCGCGCAGGATGTTCTGGGTTGCTTTAAGACTGTTTTGTCCTCTCTCTCTCTCTCTGTGTAGAGTTTATCCCTCTCTATGGGATGTCCAGTTACATCTCCAGGGAAGACCAGTACAGCAAACACGACCGCCTGCACAAGAAGCTGAAGACCGAGAGCCGGCAGAACCGCTTGAACAGCCCGCCCACCGCCATCTACAAGAGCCACATGACTTCCTGTACCACCATCTACAATGGCTACGGCAAGGGGCCGTGCGTGGCGGGGATGGCGGGGGTAGGGGGTGGCGGTGGCGGCTGCCTCAAGAAGCCGGAGAGGAGAGCCAGGAGCAGCCCCAAGATCAACGAGCAGGAGATCCAAGGTGAGGAAGGTCTGGGGCGGTGGGACCTCGCTGCCCGAGGAACAGGACCAACAATATCACCCTCACCCCAACACCAAGACCCAACTCCCCACCCCTCACTCCCCCGCAGCACGGCAGCACAAAGAGACTCCAAACTCAGTCTCTACTCTAGAGATACAGCGCGGAAACAGGCCCTTTAGCCCACCTAGTCCCTACTGACCAACGGTTACCCTGTACTCCTGCACTATCCTACAAACTAGGGACAATTTACAATTTTACCGAAGCCAATTAACCTGCTATCCTGTACGTTTTGGGATGCGGGAGGAAAACGGAGCATCCGGAGAAAACCCACGCGATCACAGGGAGAACGTACAAACTCCGTACAGACAGCAGCCCTCGTCAGGATCGAACCCGGGGTCTTGGGCTGTGAGGCAGCAAATCTACCCCCTCGCCACTGTTCTGCTCCCTCTCATAGTCCCTTACGCTGTCAGAGCCTATAGAATCATGCCTATAGAAACTGCGTCAACTTGCCCATGCTGACCAAGATGCCCCTTCGACTCTAGTCCCACCTGCCTATGTTTGGCCCATATCCCTCTAAACCTATCCATGTACCTGTCCATATGTATTTTAAACGTTGTGATAGTACCTGCCTCAACTCCCTCCTCTGGCAGCTCGCTCCATACACCCACCACCCTCTGTGTGAAGAAGTCATCTCTGGGGTTCCTATTAAATCTTTCGCCCCTCACCATAAACCGAAGATTCTTTGGTTATATTCTCTCTGGGTTATGTTACAGTTTGGCAAGGCGAGGCCACATTTGGAGCTCTGTGTTCAACTCTGGTCACCATAGTGTAGGAACGATGTCATTAAGCTGTAAAGAGGGTGGACAAGATTTACGAGGATGTTGCAAGGACTAAGGCCTGAACTATAAGGAGAGGTGGGTCAGGCTAGGATTTTATTCCTTGGAGCGCAGGAGACTGAGGGGTGACCTAATAGAGGTGTGTAAAATCACGAGGGGAATAGATGGAGTGTATGCACTTACCCAGAGTAGGGTTAACCAAGAACAGGTTTATGGTGAGAGGGGCAAGATTTAAAAGGAACTTAAGGGGCAACTTTTTCACTCAGGGGGTGGTGGGTATATTGAACGAGTTGCCAGAGGAGGTAGTTGAGGAAGGTACTTCAAAAGCATTTAAAAGACACCTGGACAGGTACGAGGACAGGACAGGTTTCGAGGGGTATGAGCCAAACGTGGACAAATGGGACCACATTCCAGACACAATAAAACTTGCCCCGCACATCTCCTTTAAACTTTGCCCCTCCCACCAAGCCCCCCTGTCTATGACATTTCTACCCTTGGAAAAAGACTCAAGACTATAGGTGACACAGTGGCACAGTGGGTAGAGCCGCTGCCTTATAGCGCCAGAGGCCCGGGTTCGATCCCGACCTCGGGTGCTGTCCATGTGGAGTTTGCATGCCCTCCCTGCGACCGTGTAGATTTTGTCAAGGTGCACCGGTTTCCTCTCACATCCTAAAGACGTGTGGGTTTGCAGATTAATTGGTCTCTGTAAATGGCCACTAGAGTGTGGGGAGTGGATGAGAATGTGGTTTAACATAGAATTAGTGTGAACGGATGATCGGCATGGACTCGATGGGCCGAAGGGCCTGTTTTCATGCTGTATCTCTAAGCTAGACTAAATCTAGTTTAGTTTAGTAATGTCTATTATGGTCACATGTACTGAGGTACAGTGAAAAGCTTTTTTGTTACGTGCTATCCAGTCAGGGAAAAGACTTTACACGATTACAATCAAACCATTCACAGTGTACAGATACAGGATAAAGGTACAAGATAAGACACTTAGTGCAAGATAAAGTCCAGTGAAGTCCGATTAATAATAGTCCGATGGTCTCCAATGAGTAGAGATGCACACAGTGGACCAGCGCTAGAGCTGCTGCCTCACAGCGCCAGAGACCCCGGTTCGATCCTGACTTCAGGTGCTGTCTGTACGGAGTTTGCACGTTCTCCCTGTGACCGCGCGGGTTTTCTCTGGTTGCTCCAGTTCCCTCCCACATTCTAAAGACGTGCGGGTTTGTAGGTTAATTGGCTGCTGTGCATTGCCCCTAGTGTGTAGGGTAGAACTAGTGTGACCAGGTGATCGCTGGTCGGCACGGACTCGGTGGGCCGAAGGGCCTGTTTCCGCGCTGTGTCTCTAAACTAAACTGAGAGATGGCAGATGCTGGAAGTTTGGACCGAAAGCAACGTTGCTCTTTCAAAGTCCCCGGCTCCTGACCACCTCCTTCACCCACAGGCCCCTCCACCACCCCCCCCCCCCCCCCCCAGCGCTGGAAGGAATTAGGTTCCCTGGCTGCTTCGTGAGAGAGGGAGAGAGAGAGAGAGGTTGCCACAGAGACCGAATTCTTCTGAGCTGAGCAAATCCTATCAGTTAGCAGCCTGACAAAGCACAAGGTGTCCCCTTGTCTGAGGAGCTGAGTGGGTGGAGAGCAGGCCAGCGCTCGCTTCTGGAACCTTCACTCTCATCTCCACCTCTCCCCCCCCCTCTCCCCTCTCACCCTCCCTCCAAAATCCACCCTTTTCTCCCTCTCCCCTTCAAACTCCACTCCTCTCCCTTCTTCCACCTCCCTCTCCCATCTCCACCACTCCTCTCCCATCTCCACCACTCTCTCCCATCTCCACTCCTCTCCCATCTCCACCACTCTCTCCCTTCTCCCTCCAAACTCCTCCCTCCCTCCCAGTATACCTCCATCCCTCACCCTACAACCCCCTCTCCCTCCTCCCTCTCTCCCCCTACCTCCCTCCCTCCATCCTCCCTCCCACCCCCCCTAAACCCCCCCCCCACCCACCCCAGGTCGCAGGTTGTGACATTCCCCGGAAAGATGATCCGGCCTCGCTTGGCTTCCCACTGCTGTGTCCAACACAATATGTTCTGTGTCTCATCGACCCGGGGAATGTTTACAAGCTTGAGAGAGTTTGGCAGAGTTTGTTATGCACCTGCTCTGTGTGTGTGTGTGTGTGTGTGTGTGTGTGTGTGTGTGTGTGTGTGTGTGTGTGTGTGTGTGTGTGTGTGTGTGTGTGTGTGTGTGTGTGTGTGTGTGTGTGTGTGTGTGTGTGTGTCTGTATGTGTGACTGTGTGAATGAGTGTAAGTGCGTTTATGTGGGAGTGTGTGTGTGTGAGTGTGTATGAGTGTGTGTGTGTGAGTGTGTGTGTGTAGGAGTGTGTGTATCTGAGAGTGTGTTTGTGAGTGTGTGTGTCTGAGAGTGTGTATGTGTGTGAGTGTCTCTGTGTATGTATGAGAGTGTGTGTGTATGAGTGTGTCTGTGTGTGTATGAGAGTGTGTGTCTGTGTTTAAGTGTGTGTATGTTTAAGTGTGTGTATGTGAGTGTGTGTGTATGAGAGTGTGTGAGTGTGTGTATGTATGAGAGTGTGTGTGTGTGTGTGAGTGTGAGTGAGTATGTGAGAGTGTGTGTGTGTATGGGTGTGTGTGAGTGTGTGTGTGTGTGAGTGTGTATGTGAGAGTGTGTGAGTGTGAGTGTATGAGAGTGAGTGTGTGTGTGAGTGTGCGTGCATGTGTGTGTGTGTAGGAGAGTGAGTGTGTGTGTGAGTGTGCGTGCATGCGTTTGTGTGTAGGAGAGTGAGTGTGTGCGTGTGTGTGTGAGTGTGTGCCAGTGTCCCCATTTACTTCCCTTGTCTTTTTTTGTCAGAAGTCCCGGATTTTGACTGTGCCCTGGTCCACCCAATGAAACCCCTCTCACCTGTATCCACCTATCACTTGCAGAAACAAGGAACTGCAGATGCTGGTTTATACCAAAGATAGACAAAGAGTGGTGGAGTAACTCAGCGGGCCAGGCAGCATCTCTGGAGAACATGGATAGGTGACGGGGGGTTGGGTTGGGTTAGGGGTGAGAGTGGGGAAGGAAGCTACAAGAGAGATGTGGGGGCAGGACAAAGCCTGGCAGGCAATAGGTGGATACAGATGGTTGGACAAAGGTCAGAGATGAAAAGATACAAGGTGTGGGGGAAAAGGATCAAATACCCCACACCCACCTATATCTATCTATTATCTGCCATCTCTTTGTTCTGTCCCTCGCCTCTCTCAGCTCTCCCTCTCCCACCCTAAAACTAGTCTGAAGTGGGGCCCCGACACAAAATTTCACTTGTCCATCTTCTCCAGAGATGTGCAGAAGGAACTGCAGATGCAGGGTAATAACGAAAAAAGGCACAAAGTGCTGGAGTAACTCAGCGGGCCGGGCAGCATCTCTCTGGAGATATAAAGGATGGGTGACGTTTCGGGTGGGGAGCCTTCTTCGGACTGGCAGGAGTGGGGTAGGAATGATGGAGTGTGGGCGGTGAGGAAGGGTCTCACAGGACTCCCATCGGAGCGAGGAGGGGAACCTCTTCAAAGTGGGCACACCTTCAGGAGATTTCACAGTGGAGCAGATACTGACGTGTAGGAAGGAACCGCAGATGCTAGTTTATAATGAAGACAGGCGCAAAGTGCTGGAGTAACTCAGCGGGTCAGGCAGCATCTCTGGAGACACTGACTGACCGGTTACTCCAGCACTTTGTGCTTTGCTCAGGATGCCAGCATCTGCTTGTGTCCCTGGGAGTTGAACTCCAGACCACTGGCTGCGGAAGGAGGAAACTGAGCAACTTAATCATGGCTTGCGTTGCACGCACTCTACAATTCACTTTAAACGTTTTATAATAGTGGTTTTATTTAAAGGAGTAAATACCATGTTCTGGGCATTGTGTCTGTGGCTGGAACACTGATCCGTGACAAGCTGTGGAACCCGCAAGGTCCTTTAAACTCTCTGTGACACTGGGTGAGGCTGGCCAGAAGAATACAGGTCCCTTACAGTCCACGGGAGATGGGGCGAGAATCACATGGAGTCTTACATAGAAACATAGAAAATAGGTGCAGGAGTAGGCCATTCAGCCCTTCGAGCCTGCACCGCCATTCAATATGATCATGGCTGATCATCCAACTCAGTATCCTGTACCTGCCTTCTCTCCATACCCCCTGATCCCTTTAGCCACAAGGGCCACATCTAACTCCCTCTTAAATATAGCCAATGAACTGGCCTCAACTACCTTCTGTGGCAGAGAATTCCAGAGATTCACCACTCTCTGTGTGAAAAATGTTTTCCTCATCTCGGTCCTAAAAAATTTTCCCCTTATCCTTAAACTGTGACCCCTTGTTCTGGACTTCCCCAACAATCTTCCTGCATCTAACCTGTCCAACCCCTTAAGAATTTTGTAAGTTTCTATAAGATCCCCCCTCAATCTTCTAAATTCTACCGAGTACAAGCCGAGTCTATCCAGTCTTTCTTCATATGCAAGTCCTGACATCCCAGGAATCAGTCTGGTGAACCTTCTCTGTACTCCCTCTATGGCAAGAATGTCTTTCCTCAGATTAGGAGACCAAAACTGTACGCAATACTCCAGGTGTGGTCTCACCAAGACCCTGTACAACTGCAGTAGAACCTCCCTGCTCCTATACTCAAATCCTTTTGCTATGAATGCTAACATACCATTCACTTTCTTCACTGCCTGCTGCACCTGCATGCTTACTTTCAATGACTGGTGTACCATGACACCCAGGTCTCGTTGCATCTCCCCTTTTCCTAATCGGCCACCATTCAGATAATACAGTCTTATACAGTATGGAATCAGGCCCTTCGGCCCAACTTGCCCACAATGGCCAATATGGGATAGAATACTTTATTGTCACATGTGACTAGGATTCCCCATCTACACTAGTCCCACCTGCTTGCGTTTGACCCATATCCCTCTAAACCTGTCTATCCATGTCCCTGTTTCTTAAACATTGTGATAGTACCTGCCTCAACTACCTCCTCTGGCAGCTCATTAACACAATCACCCATTGCTTTTTGTGTAAAAAAGTGACCCCTCAGATTCCTATTAAATCCTCCCCCCTGACCTTAAACCTATGGTTCTCCATGTCCCTACTCTTGGCAAAGACTCTGTGCGTTTACCTGATCTATTGCTCATGATTTTGTACACCTCTATAGCTTGACAACATCTTTCCTCCAACATGGTGACCAAAACTGAAGATAGTACTCTAAATGCGGCCTCGCCACATTGCTCCGTACTCATAGAAAACCCGCGCGGTCACAGGGAGAACGTGCAAACTCCGTACAGACAGCACCCAAGGTCAGGATCGAACCTGAGTCTCTGGCGCTGTAAGGCAGCAGCTCCACCTGCTGTGCCACCGTGCCGTCTCTTGTGTATCTCTACTCATTGGAGACCCCCCTAAACTAACTTCTGTAAGTTCAGTAAATCCGTTGATTTATGTTTGCGACCAAATGGCTGGATATTTGCGGATGAGGCTGGAATGGGGAGCGGGAGTCCACATATTGGCACCACCCCATCAATGCAAACAGAAGGGCCCCATGAGGGGGAAGAGAGATGACCTCTCCTACTCTGTTATTGCTGGCTGGCGTAGTGTGTTATAACGTGGCATCTCTCTCTCTCTCTCTCTCTCTCTCTCTCTCTCTCGCTCTCTCTCTCTCTCTCTCGCGCTCTCTCTCTCTCTCTCTCTCTCTCTCTCTCTCTCTCTCTCTCTCTCTCTCGCTCTCGGCTCCATCTAGTGGCCATCAACGACTTATAAAACCCAGCGGTATGAATCTTGGTTTCTCTAATGTCAAGTAGCCCCTGCGTCCCCTCTCTCCGTCCCTCCCCCACCCTAGTCGTCCTGCTAGTTTCACTGTCGTCCTGCTCGGTTTCACTGCCAGGGTCCACTCGTTATCACCTTTCCCGCAGCCAACAATGGATCATTGTGGGCTCCACATTTCCTTGATCATCTGTGCCGACTCTGATTTGTCCTTTTCAAAACTTGCATTCCTTTGTACATTTTCATACCTCGAGTTTCCCTCTCCCCTGACCCCCCCTGTCAGAAGAAGGGTCTAAACCCAAAACGTCACCTATTCCTTCTCTCCAGAGGTGCCACCAGACCCTCTGAGTTATTCCAGCATTTTGGGTCTTTGTACGATTTTAACCCGTCTTATTCTGAAATTTGATTTCCAGATTATGACTCGGAAACAAAGCGAGTTCAAGACATTCTTTCAGCGATGGGCAAGCCACAGGTATGTATGGAATGCTTGCCTCCTTGCAGTGTCTGGCCCATCCTCCTCTGGGTAAATGGGAGAGGAGCGGTTTCAGTGCTCTACCTAACGTCCACCGGCACAGAGCACAGGGAGCCATCATAATGCAGTGGGGAGGGGGGATCTTTAGAGGAGATGCGCGGAGCTGTTTGTGTGGTGGGTGCCTGGTGGCGAGGGCGGATACAAAAGTGGTGTTCAAGAGGCTTTTAGATAGGCACGTGGCTATGGATCACGTGCAGGCAGATGGCATCATGTTCGGCATAATCATTGTGGGCGCAAGGGTCCGTTCCTGCGCTGTACTCTTTATATAGACACAAAGTACTGGGGTAACTCAGCGGGTCAGGCAGCATCTCTGGAAAGAAGAAATAGGTGACATTTTGGGTCAAGACTCTTCTTCGGAGGCAGGTGCGATAGTGGTGTCTGAAGAAGGGTCTCGACCCGAAACATCATCTATTCCTTACCTCCATGTATGCTGCCTGACCTGCTGAGTTACTCCGGCATTTTATTTCTATCTTTGGTGTGAGCCAGGATTTGCAGTTTCTGCTTGCACACTGTACTGGTCTATGTTCTACCTTTATGAGAGAGGGAAATAGGGGAGGCAATCTGGAATGGTGCAAGGACAGATGAGGTGTATTGAGGAGATAATCCAGCAGGGACTAGATGGGCTGAAGGGCCAGGTTCTGAGATCAGTGTTCGAGTGCTAGGATTGCCTTTGTCCCTCTTGATGCCTCAAGACTTATTTATGTTCACAAGTCATTGAAGCAAAAGTAGGCTATTCGGCCCATCGAGTCTAGGATTCAATCATGTTGGTCTATCTTTCCCTCTCAACCCCATTCTCCTGCCATCTCCATAACCTTTGACACCCTTACTAATCAAGAATCTGCCAATCTCTACTTTAAAAATATCCAAGTAGTTGGCTTCCACAGCTATGAATTCCACAGATTCACCACCCTCAGACTAAAGAAATTCCTCCTTGTCTCCTTTCTAAAGGTACGTCCTTTTATTCTGAGGCTGTGGACTCTAGTCCTAGACACTCCCACTGGTGGGAGAGGCCTCTGCACATCCACTCTATCCAGGCCTTTCACTGTTCAGCAGTTTCAATGACTTCCCTCCTCTTTTTTCTAAACTCCAGCGAACGCAGGCCCAGAGCCGTCAAATGCTCATCATACATTGATCCATACGCTCATTATACATTAACACATAGGCTCGTCATCAATCAATCAGTTTCATTCGTCACATACACATATAAGTGCAGTGAAATGAATTTGCCAGCAGCGGTACAATAAAAAAAAACACACAATACGATTTAACACAAACATCCACCACTGCGGTGGAAGGCACAAAGTACAGTCAGTCCTCCTCCATTGTTCACCCGTGGTCGGGGCCCTAAACCTCCGCAGTCGTCGCTGCGGGCGGCTGGATGTACAGGCCCTCTCGTCGGGACGGTCGAACACACTCCATGGCTTGGAAGTCCCGAATCGGCGCTTTCCTACCGGAGACCGCGGCTTCAGGATGTTGTCCATATGTTAACTTCTTCTGCTGCGTGATCTTCCCAATCTCTCCTTGGTCGCTCCGATTCCTTATCCATGCACCATTCGCCAGCAGCATCAGGTGAAAGCATTCCCTACACCCCCATTCCACACTCCAACACAACATCCAGTGTAGGCTGAACAGAAATCTCCACCAGTTAAATATTGGAAAGAATGAAGCTGCATAAATTCATGAGGGTATTACACAGGATCAGTCTAAAGAATGGTCCTGACCCGAAACGTCACCTATCCATGTTCTCCAGGGATGCTTAGTTTAATTCAGTTTATTATTGTCACTTGTATCGAGGTACAGTGAAGAGCCTTTTTGTTGCATGCTGTCCAATCAGTGGAAAGGCTATACATGATTACAGTCAGGGCATCCACTGTGTACAGATACAGGATAAAAGGAATAACGTTTAGTGCAAGATAAAGTCCAATTAAAGATTGTCCAAGAGTCTCCAGTGTTATAGATGGAAGATCAGGATCGCTCACGAGTTGGTGATAGGATGGCTCAGTTGCCTGATAACAATTGTCAAGAAACAGTCCCTGAATCTGGAGCTATGCTTTTTCACACATCTGCACCTCTTACGAGTCATAGAGTTACAGAGTCTTACAGTGTGGAAACAGGCCCTTCGGCCCAACTTGTCCATACCGGCTAACATGCCCCATCTACACCAGTCCCACCTGCCTGCATGTGGCCCATAGATCTCTAAACCTGTCCTATCCATGTATCTGTCAAAATCTTTCCTACACGTAGAGAGTAGAAGGTGCCCAAGCGAAATATGAGATGCTGTTCCTCCAATTTGCATTTAGCCTCACTCTGACAATGGAGGAGACCGAGGACAGAAAGGTCTGTGTAGGAATGGGAAGGAGAATTAAAGAGTCCAGCAACCGTGAGATCGGGTTGGTTCACGCGGGCTGAGCGAAGGTGTTCCGTGAAACGATCGCCCAGTCTGCGTTTGGTCTCACCGATGTATAAAAGTCCACATCTTGAACAATGGATACAGTAGATGAGGTTGGAGGAGGTGCAAGTGAACCTCTGCCTAACCTGGAAGGACTGTCGGTCTGAATATTGATTTCTCTCACTTTAGGTAGCCCCGGCATTCCCTCTCTCTCTATCCCTCCCCCACCCTAGTCACACTAGCTCTGCATTTTCACCCCACAAGCAGCTTACAGGGGTCTGATTCCTTTATCATCATTACTTTGTTTTGCATATCGTTCATTCATTGTCCTTTATCTCTCCACATCACTGTCTATATCTCTCGTTTCCCTTATCCCCAAACAGTCTCGACCCGAAACGTCACCCATTCCTTCTCTCCAGAGATGCTGCCTGTCCCGCTGAGTTACTCCAGCTTTTTGTGTCCACCCACAATTCTATTCACACAGTGCTGGAGTAGCTCAGTGGGACTCTCTCTCTGGAGAACATTGGTAGGTGACGTTTTGGGTTTGGAACCTTCTTCAGGCCCGACCAGAAACGTCAATGAGGGAAAGTAGAGATATGGAAGAGCAAGACGTGAAAATGACAGATCAAAGCAGACGATGGTCAAGGAAATGTGGAATGGTTCTTTATTCTCCAAAGATGCTGCCTGACCCACTCAGTTACTCTAGCATTTTGTGTTGGTTTTTGGGGGACTTTGTGCTGCGCTGTAGTTCCTGCCTGTCCACCAGGTGGCCACAGAAACCAGGAAATCCCCCACCCTGGACAGAGCTCCTCAACCACCTTGGCACTGAACACACTCGCTTCTGATTTAAACCACTATGGAGTGGTTCCTTTAATCTAGGGCAAAGATCCTATAGCGAGCAAGATAGTCCACTCGACAAAAAAGACGTAGTACGGTCATGGGCAGATTCATGGGTAATTTTCGGCCCCATTTCCGTAACCGGCTTCCGTCTCCGCACCAAAGATCCCGTAGCGGAGCAAAGATACTAGTGCGGAGACGGAAGCCGGATACGGAAACATCCTCGTAAAAATAAAAGTTCTTTGGTAAAAATCATCTCCTCATTTTCAGAATGATAATTTATTAACACAAACTGTGACCCCGCAACGTTGATTACACTGCGAGTCGGGTCGGGTCGGGTTACTGAAATGGATGAAAAACAGGCCCACGTTCCGCTCCGTTGCGTACTACACGTCAGCCCATTGCATTTAGCAGGAGTGGTCTAGCTTGCTCTGCTATAGGATCTTTGATCTAGGGGGCCTTGGGAAGGAGTCAGAGAGGGAGGTATATGGAAGCGGGTGCTGCTAGTGTTGGATGTGAACATAGAACACAGATCAATATGGGCGGCACAGTGGCGCAGCGGTAGAGTTGCTGCCTCACAGCGTCAGAGACCTAGGTTCACTCCTGCAAACCTGCGTGTCTTTGGAGAGTGGGAGGAAACGTGTAAACTCCGTACAGACAGCATCCGTAGTCAGGATCGAACCTGGGTCTCTGGCGCTGTGAGGCAAGAGCTCTACCGCTGCACCACTCCGCCGCTCTTATTAATTCTATCTGCTTCGATCAGGTCTCCCCACAGTCTCCAATGTTCCTGAAGCACAGGCCGGGATCACCGCTGGATGGTACACTCAGAGTTTAGCCTTGGGTTCGAGGAGCTTCAAACAACCTTCTCCCCCCCATCCACTAAAGACTGCATTGGTTGTGTTAAATGCCCCTGTGGTATCTGCCTCCACCACTGCCACTCCTGGCAGCATGTTGACAGAGGGAGGGAGAGCGCAGAAACCTTAGGCATTCCATATCTGGAGGATGGGGTGAGAATGGGGAACTCAGTCGCAGAGGGAGGAGATTGAGGGTAACACTGTCAGAGGGAGAGCAGAGAGGGAGGGAACAGAGATGCAGCACGGAAACAGGCCCTTCGGCCCCCTGAGTCTGCACCAACCAATAATCACCCCGTACACTAGCACTATCCTACACACGAGGGACAATTTACAGAAGCCAATTAATCTACAACCCCGCACATCTTTGGGGCGTGGGAGGAAACCGGAGCAGCCGGAGGAAACCCATGCGGTCACGGGAAGGACGTAGAAACTCCATACAGACAGCATCATTAAGACCCAGAGCGGGGCTCATCGCCCGGCGCGGCCTTGACGAACGCGGGACTTGCCATCGCCCGCCGGAGGCTTTAAAATTGTGAGAAGAAAAGAACACAGGGGGGAGAGACAAGACTTTGCCTTCCATCACAGTGAGGAGAAGATTCACAGTGATGGATGTTTGTGCATATTGTGTGTCTTGGTTCTTTTCTTGTTGTATGACTGCAGAAACCAAATTTCTTTTGAACTTCATTTGAGGTTCAAATGACAATAAATACTTGTATGGTATTGTATCTGTAGTCAGGATTGAACCCAGGTCCCTGGTGCTGTGAGGCAGCAACTCTACCGCTGCTGCTTGAGGCCCAGTGTCAGACAGAAATGCCAGCAGGGCACTGTGGGCAGAATGGACAGTGTGTGCGTGCGTCTTAGCGTGTGTGTGCGTGCGTGCGTGTACGTTAACGCGTGTGGGTGTGGGCTTGGCTCACTCTCGCCCCTTTCTTTGCCAGGTGTCCAACGTGCAGGCCAGGGCAGCGCTGCTGAGCTGGGCCCCCCCTGTGGGTCTGGCCAACGGGGACAAGCACACCAACGGCTTGCCCTCCACCTGCAACTATGAGGTGGCCTCGTCAGACAAGGGCAAGGACGGCAAGTACAAGATTATATACAGGTGAGGAGTACAGAGGGTGCAGTGCTGGGGCTGGGAGAGATCTGGACAACAGCACCCACCGCACAATCCCAGCGCCATATAGGCATAAAGTGAAGCTCCCTCTGTATCTCAGACTGCTCTGCGATTCAATAAGAACATCACTGATCTGAATTGTAATCTTCTTTCCCTGTACCTCTTTGCATCTTTCACTCCCTCCTCCACTCAAGAAACTATCTGCAGTTGTCAGACTCACTGGATCTTTCAAAATACACTTCCAGGGCAAGGTGCATGGAATGCATCTAATTTGTTTAATTTTAGTTTAGACATTCAGCATGCAAGCAGGCCCTTCAGCCCACTGAATCCACTCCGACCATCGATCGCCTGTTCACACTAATTGTACATCATCCCACATTCTCATCCACTCCCTTTTACAGAGGGGCAATTAACCTACAAACTTGCACGGGCACGTCTTTGGGATGTGAGAGGAAACCGGAGCACCCTGAGGAAGCCCACTGAGGCAGTCACAGGGAGAGCGTGCAAACTACACACACAGATAGCGCCCCAGGTCGGGGTCGAACCTGGGCATCTGAGGCAGCGGCTCTACCCGCTGGGCCACCCTAGTGTTTGCGAGCTCTTGGTACAGTGCGGATGTGTTGGGCTGAATGGTGGGTCTGGCTGTGTAAGACTGCTTGCTTTTCACCATTTTGATTGTGTTGTTCGCAGTGGCGAGGATTTGGAATGCAGCCTCACTGACTTACGGCCGACAACAGACTACCACATCAGGTGAGCGATGCTCCTCCACGCGGCACGTGAGGAGTGAGGTTAGTCTTCGGACAAACTCCGTCCCATCACTCACTTCAGGGTCAGGCACAGAGTGAAGCTCCCTCTGCAGTTCAGTTTCAGTCTACTTTATTGCCACAGGTACTGTGAAAAGCTTTTTGTTGCGTGCTAGCCAGCCAGCAGAAAGACTATACATGATTACCATCCAGCCATCCACAGTGTACAGATACATGATAAGGGAATAACGTTTGGTGCAAGGTAAAGCCAGTAAAGTCCGATAGTAGTTGACGTCTGCCCTCTGGTTGCGGTAGGATGGTTCAGTTACCTGATTACAGCTGGGAAGAAACTGTCCCTGAATCTGGAGGTCTGCGTTTTCACACATCTATACCTTTCGCCCGATGGGAGAGGGGAGGAGTGAACGGCCAGGGTGCGACTTGTCCTTGATTATGCTGCTGGCCTTGCCGAGGCAGTGTGAGTGGGAGGTTGGTTTGTGTGATGGTCTGGGTTGTGTCCACAATTCGCTGCAATTTCTTGCAGTCTTGTACGGAGTTTGTTCCCAAACCAAGCTGTGATGCATCCTGATAAAATGCTTTCTACAGCGCATCTGTAGATGTTGGTGAGGGTTGTTGGGGATATGCCGACCTTCCTAAGCCTTCTTAGGAAGTAGAGGCATTGGTGTGCTTTCTTGATTGTTGCTTCAATATGGCTGGTCCAGGAGATGTTGTTGGTGATTTTGAATCCTAGAAGTTTGAGTTTTCAACCATTTCTACTTCGGTGCCGTCAAACTGGTGTGTGTGTGTACCGCTTCGCTTCCTGAAGTCGATCACTATCTCCTTTGTCTTGCTGACGTTGAGAGAGGGGTTGTTGTCTCGACACCAGGATCACGAGGTTGTCAATCTCCTCCCTGCAGTCCGACTCATCATTGTTTGATATCCGGCCCACAATGGTGGTGTCGTCTGCGAATTTGAAAATGGAATTAGATTTGCACAAGGCTGCACCGTTGTGTACAAGGAGTAAAGAAGGGGGTTGAGGACGCATCCCTGAGGAGCACCAGTGTTATCGTGTAGGATGATTTGTCACCAATCCTCACTGAATGGGGTTTCTGTTGGTCAGAAAGTCCAGGGTCCAGTTGCAGAGATGAATGCTGACGCCAAGTCCGGCGAGTTTGGTGATGAGCTTGGATGGTATAAAATACCCGGAGAAAACCCGGGTCTCTGGCAGGCAGATGAGGAACTCCACAAACCTTGGGTTATTCTTGTGGGGTCCACAAGTAAGGTGTGCATTTGGGATGTTGGGAGATAGTTGGTCCTTTAACAAGATCCCAATGAAAATGGACTATCTCCAAGTCCTCCTCCTCCTCCTCCTCCTCCTCCTCCTCCCACCTCACCCCAACCGCGATGTTTTCCACGCGCCCCTCACCCTCTTACTACTTCTGCCCCTTCCCCCACAGAGTTTCCACCATCTACAACTCGGTGAAGGGGTCATATTCGGAGCCGGTCAGTTTCACCACACAGAGCTGTGCCCCCGACACCCCATTCCCCCCAAAGGTGGCGCATCGCACCAGAAGCACCCTCACCATTCAGTGGAAGGTAAGTGGGATGACCAGCAGGGCAAGGGTTAAATCACTGGAGCATGTGGATGTCACTGGCAGCAGAGTAACTTTGATCTTATCTTCCTCCAGGCACCTCTTGACAACGGATCAAAAATAACCAGCTACCTTCTGGAGTGGGACGAGGTAACGATTTGTAGATTTCCAACACTGGAAAGCGCAGAGAAGCTTGACGAGGATGTTGCCAGGGCTCGAGGACCTGAGCTATAGAGAGAGGTTGAGCAGGCTAGGACTTTATGCGTTGGAGCATAGGTGGCTGAGGGGTGATCTTATAGAGTTGTACAAAATCATGAGAGAATAGATTGGGCGAAGGCAGGGGAAGTAGTAGGGGGATCGAGTTCCCTGTGCCAGTCATAGAGTCATACGGCACAGAAACTGCATTGCGGACCCACTCTGCTGATCTATTTTCCATGTCTAATATTTAAGCCAATCCTCACTGGAAAAGCCCCACAGCGCCACAGACCCAGGCTTGATCCTGACTATGGGAGCTGCCTGTACGGAGTTTGCACGCTCTCCCTGCGACTGTGTGGGTTTTCCCCGGGTGCTCCGCTTTCCCCCCACACTCCATAGACGTGCAGGTTTGTAGGTTAACTGGCTTCGGTAAAAATTATAAATTGTCCCTCGTGTGTAGGAGAGTGCTCGTAGATGGGGTGATTGCTGGTTGGCATGGACTCAGTGGGCCGAAGGGCCCGTTTCCACTCTCTATCTCTAAACTAATCTAAAGCAGTCGGTATCAAGCCAGAGGGTGATGAATACTGCTGCTACTCCTGCTGCTATGGATATTATTATGCTGATGTCGTTTAACCATGCTGCTTTTTTACTTTCTACTATTTACTCAGAGGCTCATTATTATTTAGATTTTGTTGTGGAAGGTTTTTATATGTTAGAATGTATTGATGTCCTTACTGCACTATTACGCTGCTCGGACCTGAGTACAAATTTCGTTCATGATTCACGTGGAAGCTTGTTTTTATCGAATGACAATAAATAAAATAAAAGAACCTGAATCTGTGGGATTCATTGCCACAGATGGTTGTGGGGGACAAGTCATTGGGTAATTTTAAAGCGGAGATTGACAGGTTCTTGATTAGTAAGGTCGTCAAAGGTTAAGGGGAGAAGGCAGGAGAATGGGGTAGAGAGGGAAAGATAGATCAGCCATGATTGAATGGCGGAGCAGACTCGATGGGCAGTGTAGGATCACTGATACCTCAATGATTTGCCGAGTCCCTTAGTTGCATTTAAAACATTTAAAACATTTTAACATCAATCAATGGTTATCAGAGCAAAGCTGAAACAACTGAACACATCATAACTAACAAAACAAAGAAAAACAATGGAGTTGCAACTAAAATACTGCAGATTGGACAAAACTAACAGACAACAGATGCTGGACATTCAACTAACACCATTCACAGGGAACACACTGCTGAAAAACAGGCCTCCTTATCTATAAAGGTTGACCAGAATGTATACAGCACCTTCGTGCCATCAAGGGGTTATTGTTCACAGTACTGTCTAGGTTCTTATCACATGTAACTTAGTTCAGTTTAGTTTGTGTCACGTGTACCAAGTTAAAGTGAAAAGCTGTTTTGTTGAGTGCTTTCCAATCAGTGGGAAGACTATAGAAACATAGAAACATAGAAAATAGGTTCAGGAGGAGGCCATTTGGCCCTTCGAGCCAACACCGCCATTCATTGTGATAATGGCTGAACGTCCCCAATCAATAACCCATGCCTGCCTTCTCCCCATATCCCTCGATTCCACTAGCCCCTAGAGCTCTATCTAACTCTCTCATAAATCCATCCAGTGACTTGGCCTCCACTGCCCTCTGTGGCAGGGAATTCCACAAATTCACAACTCTCGGGCTGATAACGTTTTTACTCACCTCAGTCTTAAATGGCTTCCCCTTTATTCTATACATGATTACAATCGAGCCACCCTCACTGTACAGATACAGGATAAAGGGAATCATGTTTAGTGCAAGATTAAGCCCAGAAAGGTCAGATTAAAGATAGTTTGAATGTCTCCAATGAGGTAGATGGGAGGTCAGAACCGCTCTCTAGTTGGTGATAGGATGGTTCAGTCTGATAACAGCGGGGAAGAAACGATATTTTCCTTCTCCCTTGGTCATCAATGTCACATGTAAGAGAGAGCTCTGTGCAAAGACATGGGCTGAGAAACACAAAGGGTGCATCAGAATAACTCACACGCTGTTCTTTGTCCAGGAGTGAACTGCAGATGCTGGTTTATAATGAAGATGGATACAAAGTACTGGAGTAACTCAGTCGGTCAGGCAGCATCCCTGGAGATGATGGATGATGTTTTGGGTTGGAACAGGGTCTGAAGAAGGGCCCCGACCCAAAATGTCACCCATCTTATTTCTCTAGAGATGCTGCCTGACCTGCTGAGTTACTCCAGCACTTGGTGTCCATCTTCACTGCTCTTTGTCACTTATCATCAGACCTGTTCTCAAACAGCTAACGACTTTTTAATGAACTGACCCCATCAATTCTAGACTAACTCCAACAATTGTCTACAAGCCCCTACACACCGAGTGGCCTAATTCAGCTCCCATTGAAGCTGTGAACGATGGTGGTGACTTCCTGGTCTGAGTGGTTCTCCCCCTTCCTCGTCCTCAGGGCAAACGGAACAACGGGTTTCGGGAATGTTACCTGGGCAGCCAGCGACAGTGTAAACTCACCAAGCTCCTACCCGCCATCGGCTACACCTTCCGAGTAGCAGTCTGCAATGACATCGGGACCAGGTAGGTGGTCTTGTCTCACACACCCACACAGAGGGGGGTGGGGAGGCTTCACCCTGACTCCCCTGCACGTGGGATCCACTCAACATACAACATAGCACAGTACACACAGAGCAGCGTAGTGGCGCAGCGGTAGAGTTACTGCCTCTCAGCGCCAGAGACCCGGGTTCCATCCTCACCACGGGCGCTGTCTGTGCAGGGTTTGTACGTTCTCCCTGTGACCGCGTGGGTTTTCTCTGGGTGCTCCGGTTTCATCCCACACTCCCAAGACGTGTGGGTTTGTAGATCAATTGGCATTGGTAAAATTGTAAATTATCCCCAGTGTGTAGGATATTGTTAGTGTAAGGGGATCGATGGTCAGTGCGGACTCCGTGGGCCACAGGGCCTGTTTCCCTGCTGTATCTCTAAACTAAACTAAACTAATAAAAAACATCAGGCTCATGAACACTACTAACACCAACTAAACTACAAACTGCCTCGGTGGTACTGGGGACTTTGGGCTTTTGTTTTGCCCTGATGCTTTTGGGGGTGAAATCTACAAATCTCCTCTGTCCCCACGTCACACTGAAGCCCCATCCATCTGCTCCCTGCACAAGTTTGCCCAGATGCTAGGACCCTGGTCAATGGATGCCTTTGGTTAACTGTCTTTCCTTCCTCTATCGTCCTCTCCCCTTCTCACCCTCTCACTCCCCTCCTCACTCCCCTCCTCACTCCCCTCCTCACTCACCTCCTCACTCCCCTCCTCACCCTCTCACTCCCCTCCTCACTCCCGTCCTCACCCTCTCACTCCCCTCCTCACTCCCCTCCTCACTCCCCTCCTCACTCCCCTCCTCACTCCCCTCCTCACCCTCTCACTCCCCTCCTCACTCCCCTCCTCACTCCCCTCCTCACCTCCTCACTCCCCTCCTCACTCCCCTCTTCACCCCCTCACTCCCCTCCTCACTCTCCTCCTCACTCCCCTCCTCACCCTCCTCACTCCCTCCTCACTCCCCTCCTCACCCCCCTCTTCACCCCTCACTCCCATCCCTCCCTTTCCCTCTCCCTTGTTCTCTCTCCTTGTTCCCCCTCCCTATTCCCCCCCTGCTGCCCCCAGTGGCTACAGCCAGGAGGTGGTGTGTTACACAGCGGGGAACCTTCCCCAGACCCCTGCAGCCCCCCGCCTGGTGCGAGCGGGGGTGACCTGGGTGACGCTGGAGTGGTGCCGGCCGGAGAGCTCGCTGCCCGAGGAGATCATCAGCTACACGCTGGAGATGGAGGACAACAGCACGGTGAGTGACTGCCCCGCCCGCCCGCGCGCGGCTATCTGGACCCCTGTAGGCTAAACCACTTACCCTCCGCACCTCTGTAGAATAAAACCACTTATTCCCCGCCACCACTGCTAGAGCCGCTGCCCCACAGCGCCAGAGACTCCGGTTCCAGCCTGACCTCGGGTGTTGTCTGTCCGTGTGGAGTTTGCACGTTCTCCTTGTGACCACGTGGGTTTCCTCCGGGTGATCCAGTTTCCTCCCACATCCCAAAGACGTGTGGGTTTGTAGGTAAATTGGCTTCTGTAAATGACTCCCAGTGTGTAGGCAGCGGACGAGAAACTGGGATAACATAGAACTAGTGTGAATGGGTGATTGATGGATGGCGTGGACTCGATGGGCTGAAGGGTCTGTTTCTGTGCTGTATGTTTCAATCACTCAATAAATCAATAAATCAATCGCCCTTCTCCCTGCTCCCATCCGGCTAAAAGTACAGAAGCTTCAAAGCGCGCATCATCAGAATCAGGAGCAGCTTGTTCCCCTCTGTTATCATGCTCCATTAGCTAGGTTCCTGTCCCATGCATCTCCACCCCATTGTGGACATTGGACTTTGTCTCTGGATGCGCAACAAAGCTGCAAACTATATTCTGCCCTCTGTATATTCCCCCTTAAGGGCCTGTCCCACTTGCATGCGATTGCATGCGTTTGGCGCGACCAAACGGAAGCGGAGTTCACGCGAAGTTCGCGCTAAGTTCGCGTGTGACGTCATTGCGTCATACTTACCAATCAGCTGGGCAGGAGGCGGGCCGACTGAATTTGGGTGTCGCACGGGGTCGGGCGGTGAAGTCATCACGCAACGCCACGCCGGGCGGTGATGTCATCGCGCAACGCCACGCGCTAGGCATACGCCGTCAAGACGCTGAGTACGACCGCAATGCGCCTGCGTGCCGACAGACCGTTGGCGCGCGAAGATTTCGGTCACTGGCAGTTTTTCGGAGCCCCGCGCGATGTCAGGACCAGCCTCGTACAACTCCGCACTTCTAAATGGGACCGGCCCCGCGTGGCCATACGCTGCCCGCACGCCTCGAGCGACCACGTTTGTTCGCGCCAAACGCATGCAATCGCATGCAAGTGGGACAGGCCCTTTACTCTACGTCTTGTACTTGAGTTTGACTAGATTGTATTTATGTATAGTATTATTTGATCTGTTTGGATAGCATGCAAAACAAAGTGTTTCGCTGTACCTCGGTACACATGACAATAATAAACCTGACCCCTGATCGATGTGAGTATTGCCGTCGCTGCAGGTATCTGGTTTCCAGTCGAAGTACACGGGTGAGGAGCTGACCAACACGGTGAAGTCGTTGACCAGGAACACCCAGTACAAGTTCAGGGTAAGCCAGTCCCTTCAATCAACCCTCTCCGCGGCACCACACGGCTAGTATAACGACAAACCAGGCCAACCTGAGTGGGTGGAGTATCCACGTCTGAGGGGGTGCACGTGCCAATGTTGACCGATCTCTCCTGACGTCTCACCCCAGTCACCTCCTCTTCTCGCCTCTCCCATCAAGCAAGACGTACAGAAGTGTGAAAACACACACCTCCAGATTCAGGGACTGTTTCTCCCCAGCTGTTATCAGGCAACTGAACCATCCTCTCGCCACCTAGAGAGTGGATAAGAAGGAACTGCAGATGCTGGAAAATCGAAGGTACACAAAAATGCTGGAGAAACTCAGCGGGTGCAGCAGCATCTACGGAGCGAAGGAAATAGGCAACGTTTCGGGGCGAAACCCTTCTTCAGACTGAAGAAGGGTTTCGGCCCGAAACGTTGCCTATTTCCTTCGCTCCATAGATGCTACTGCACCCGCTGAGTTTCTCCAGCATTTTTGTGTACCTAGAGAGTGGACTTGGCCTCCCAACTACCGCATTGAAGACCCTCAGACTATCTTTAATCGGACTTTACTGCTCTTTATCTTGTGCTGAATGTTATCCCCTTCATCCTGCATCTGTACACTGTGGATGGCTTGATTGTATTCATGTATAGTTTTCCGCTGATTAGTTCACATGCAATAAAGCAGCTTTTCACTGATCCTCGGTACACGTGACAATAAATTAAGCTAAACATCTCTCCCCATTTCTGCCCACAGCTGATAGCTTCCAACGCAGAAGGCAAGAGCAATCACAGCGAGGTGCTGGTGTGCATCACCAACCCCGACCAGCCCGGACCCCCCTCCGCACCTTACCTCATCGGGACCCCGACCTCCCACAGCCTCCACCTGAAGTGGGGTGAGTAATCCCAAAGGCCTGGATAGAGTGGAAGTGGAGAGGATGTTCCCACTTGTGGGAGAGTCCAGGACCAGTGGGCACAGCCTCAGAATAAAAGGGCGTACCTTCAGAAAGGAGATGAGGAGGAATTTCTTTAGCCAGAGAGTGGTGAATCTGTGGAATTCATTGCCACAAATGGTTGTGGAGTCCAAGTCATTAAGATGGAGATTGACAGATTCTTGATTAGTACGGGTATCAGCAGTGGCGGACTGGGTCTAAAAATATTGGTTGCCAGGAGACAAAGGGGGCCCACTTCATCAGGGGCCCACTTGATATAGGGGGCCCACTTCATCAGGGGCCCACTTGATATAGGGGGCCCACTTCATCAGGGGCCCACTTGATATAGGGGGCCCACTTCATCAGGGGCCCACTTGCCATCGGGCAAGCTGACACCCTGGCCAGTCCGCCACTGGGTATCAGAGGTTACGGGGAGAAGGCAGGAGAATGGGGTTGAGAGGGATAGATAGATCAGCCATGATTGAATAGGCCGATTGGCCTAATTCTGCTTCTATAACTTATGGACTAGTGTTTCATCACCCTTTCCTGTTAGAGAAAACTCTAAAATACACCACAAAGATCAGGCAAGGCTTTGAGGACTTTATTTAAGAGCGTTAAACACAATGGCCACTGCGAGCAATCTACCAGATTGTTTCCCGATAAAAAGTGATCTTTATATTCAGTATTTACCTTTGATGTTTAGTTTACCCTGACAGATTTCACCCAGGCACTTAAGCATTTATTGTTTCTTCAGAACAGTCTAACAACCATTTAGTTTAGCGATATACAGTGCAGAAACATGCCCTTCAGCCCACCGAGTCTGTGCCGACCAGCGATCACCCCCATACACCAGCATTGTCCTACACACACTAGGGCCAATTTACAGTAAAACCAAGCCTACAAATCTGTATGTCTTTGGGGTGTGGGGGAAAACCAGAGCACCCGGAGAAAACCCACGTGGTCACATGGAGAACGTAAAAGCTCCATACAGATAGCACCTGTAATCAGGATCGAACCTGGGTCTCCGGCGCTGTAAGGCTGCATGTAAACCGCTGCACCGCCGTGCTACCACGTTTTAAACCATGCACCTCCGACAGACACCCAGATCAACCCGACCCCCACGGCAGCTGAACACATATCCTGTTACCCTTTCAAACTCATTTTACATGTGTTCCTTCAGTTGCCATTTGTTCTTTTACACTCCCTCTCTTACTCAGCTTGGCCCATTCTTAGCCCAGCTCACGGCCAGGGATCTCAGACTCTGCGCTCGATACGACTTCTCTAACTAGTCCCTCATGCGACCATGAGAATAAGGAACAGTTGTGGGCCATTCTGCCTATCGTTCTCTGCTATTCACTGATTGACTGATTGAAAGGGACAGCATGGAAACAGGCCCTTCGGCCCACTCGAGTCCGCTCTGACCATCAATCACCCGTTCACACTAGTTCTACATGATTCCAGGGCAATGTACAGAAGCTGCTGATAGAGCCACAGTGGTTTGATCGTGATCAGGGGCAGTGTTAGCCCTGTGACCACGTGCCTTTTCTCCGGGTGCTCAGGTTTCATCCAACATGCTAGAGACACAGCATGGCAAAAAGGCCCTTCGGCCCACCGAGTCCACGCCGACCAGTTTCATTGAGTGGGAAACTCTGGGGGAAAGAGAGGGATGGAAACAAGAGGGTGAGGGGAGGGTGGAAGAACATCGCGGGAGGAGGAGGAGGAGGACTTGGAGATAGCAAATGTTCATTGGGAACTTCTCAAGGAATCAACTATCTCCAAAACTCACACTTTACTTGTGGACCCCACAAGAATAAACCAAGGTATTAGTTTTATAATTTTAGAGATACAGCATGGAAACAGACCCTTCGGCCCACTGAATCCATGCTGACCATCGATCACCCGTCCACACTAGTTTAATGTTATCCTGCTTTCTCATCCACTCCCTGCACACTAGGGGGCAATTTACAGAAGCCAATTAACCTGCAAATCTTCATGTCCTTGGGAAGTGGGAGGAAACCAGAGTAGTACCCGGTGGAAACACATGCTGTCACAGGGAGTATGTACCAGCGCTGTAGAGATAGAAGCTGTAGTCAGGATCGAACCCGGATCCCTGGCGCTGACAGGCAGCAGTTCTACTGCTGCGCCACTGTGTGGCCCGTGTTATTATTTTGCATCATCCTATTGTAAATGCTTTTCTAAGACAAATACATTTGTGATTTATAGACTCCCCAGAGGACAATGGTGGATCGGAAATTCTCAAGTATTTGCTGGAGATTTCGGAGGGCAGTTCGGAGGGTAAGATGTCCACCTTATACTTCTCCCTTTATTATCACTGTCTCCTTTCCCACCATTTTCCAGGAGTTTCAGATTAGTTTATCGTCCATTCACCTGGGTCCAATGTAACTCCTCGTTCCCCTGAGGCTCACAGAGTTATCAGCATATATATGGTCTGCTGCCAGCTTCACGCTGCCTCGGCAAGGCCACCATCATAACCAAGGACCAGTCTCACCCCGGCCACTCCCTCTTCTCCCTTTTCCCTTCTCCCATCATCAGGCGGTATAGAAGTGTGAAAACACACACGTCCAGATGCAGGGAGTTTCGTCCCAGCTGTTATCAGGCAACTGAACTGTGCTATCACCAACTAGAGAGTGGTCTTCACCTCCCATCTACCTCATTTGAGACTTCAAACTATCTTAAGTTGGACTTTACTGGACTAATTGGACTTATCTTGCATTAAATGTTATTCCCTTCATCCTCTAACTGCACAATGTGGATGTCGTGATTGTAATCATGTGTAGTCTTTCCGTTGACTGGATTGAATGCAACATAAAAGCTTTTCACTCTGTATATGGAGTTGATGGATGGGAGGTTGGTTTGCTTGATAGTCTGGGCTGCGTCCACCACTATGTGTAATTCCTCGCGGTCTGTTCCTTGGATGGAGCTGTTCCCAATCCATGCTGAGATGCATCCCGGTATAATGTTCTCTATGGCCCCGGGTGGGGTGACGAAGGGGTGGTGTTTGGACTCGGGCCATCAGTGTCTTTCTCCCTCTCCCACCACAGGCAGTCAGTGGGAGGTGGTGTACAGCGGAGCGTCCAACGAGAACGTGCGCGAGGACCTGAAGCCGGGCACCGCGTATCGGTTCAGGACGTGTTGTATCAGTACGGGCGGTCACAGCCAGGTAGGTCGGGTCATGAGCCTGCCACCTCCTCCACGCAACATCCCCGAGGCACGTCACCACGCCCACGCAACCCAACACCACAGAACCTGAGAAAGCATCCAGACCTGGTCTGGTGAGGGGAGCATGGGAGCATGCCGCTGGTGGGGTGGGTTAGGGTGGGAAGACGAGGACTTGGAGATGGTAAATGTCCAAGTCGCCCTAAAGGCCTGGAATAGAAGCAGTCCGTAGAAGGGTCCCGACCCCTGAAACTTCACCTATCCATGTTCTCCACAGATGCTGCCTGATCCGCTGAGTTACTCCAGCACTTTGTGTCTTCCAAGTTTCTCCAACGTCTCCTTGTAGCTATTAGCCCCCGCACAATTAAAGCATGGAATAATCTCCATACTATAGTTACCCAACCAGATGCAACAACATTTAAAGTAGCTCTTTCTTCCCAATAACCCTTTCTGGCTTAAGTCCCCCCTCCACCACCTCCAGTTTAAATTCCATTTGGAATATTTTGGAGGACCAAGAACCAAGCCTCTAATTTAATTTTGTTTTGTTTAGAGATACAGTGTGGAAACGCCGGCCAGCGATCACCCTGTACACTTGTACTATCCTGCACACTAGGGACAATCTATAATCTTACCAATGCCAATTAACCAACAAACCTGCTGAGTTACTCCAGCATTTGTGTGATTTGTTTTGTAAAATAGCACCTGCAGTTTCTACAGTAAAAGTGGAGCATTTATGGAGCCTAATTTAGTATCATTTAGTTTAGAAATAAAGAGTTGAAATGGGCACTTCAACCAACCAGCTCTATCCTACACTCCGGGGATAATTTATCCAAGCCAGTTAACGTGCAAAACCGCATATCTTTGAAGTGTGGGAGGAAACAGGAGCACCCGGACAAAACCCACGAGGTCACAGGGAGAACATATAAACTCCATGCAGGCAGCACCCGTGGTCTGGATGGAACCGGGGTCTCTGGCGCTGTAAGGCAGCAACTCTACCGCTGTGTCACTGTGCCACCCCTGCAGTAGAAACATTCTGAAGAAATGTCCCGACCTGAAACGTCACCTATCCATGGTCTCCAGAGATGCTGCCTGACCCGCTGAGTTACTCCAGCACTTTGAGTCTTACCTTGATAGATACAATTGGATGTTGATTGACAATGACTATACCTTGATCAAGACCTGTAGATAACATGGACCCCACCCCACATATCAGTCCGGCTGGGTGTTTGGCTAGGGCCGCACAGTGGCGCAGTGTTAGACTTACTGCCTTACAACGCCAGGGACCCGGGTTCGATCCTGACTACGGGGCTGTCAGTGTGGAGTTTGTACGTTCTCCCTGTGACAGCATAGGTTTTCTGTGGCTGCTCCGATTTCCTCCCACACTCCAAAGACGTATATGGGTTTGTAGGTAAATTGGCTTCTGTAAAATTGAGAATTTCCCCCAGTGTGTAGGACAGTGCTAGTGTGCAAGGATTGACTCGGTGGGCCGAAGGGCCTGTTTCCACGCAGCGTCTCTGACGTCTAAAAGTGGCCCTGGGTGCGATCTATGGGTGAGGGACTCCTTCCTCGGCGGTCCCACCCCTTGCTTATTTGCGGCGGTTTCTCCCCCTTGACCCTCGGCCAAAGTAACCCTCTGTCCTACTCTGCCTCCCCCTCCGCTGCAGTGCTCGGGTAGTCTGTCTGTCCGCACACAGAGTATGGCCCCCGGACTCTGCCAACCTCCCCGGCTGCTCGGCAAACCCAAGCACAAGGAGCTTCACATCGAGTGGGGTAAGTGTCCCGTCTCCCGACCGGAGTGTGGCCGCTTCTGTTCTGGGACCGGCCCGTGAGCGGTGCGGGGGGGGGGGGGGTGGTGGTGGTTGTCGGGAAGAAGCTATTCTTGAACATGGAGGTCATGGTTTCATTTCTCTTTGTCTCTGGAGTAGGGGAGATGAAGTGATCAACAAGGGAGTGTTTCTGTCCCTGGGCTCCCAGAGTCAGCTGGAGACTTCTAACTAGCCCCAGCCGTGGGCCGCACCATGGGGACCTCCATCCCATCTCCTGGCAGATGGACCCTGAGGGGCTACCATGTTGTTGGAGAGGAACTCCACACGGAGACACCTCTCTGTCCTCCATTCCCATACCGACCGTCCCGTGCCCACACCAGCACCCTAAAAAACCTGCTGCACCCGACCTCACTCACTAGACAATAACAATCCTAAACTGCTCATTGAACATCCCAGATCTGAGGTCGGTAGAATCGGTAGGATGTGCAGAAGTGTCTTGACCCAAAACATCACCCATCATTTTTCTCAAGAGATGCTGCTTGACTCAATGAGTTACTCCAGCACTTTGTGTCAATCTTTGGTATAAAGCAGCATCTGTAGTTCTTTGTTTTTGCTTTGTGTAATAATGGTGGGTGGAGGAGGTCAGGTGGAGTTGTCAGGTGGAAAGGGACAGAATGGAAAGGGTCTAGGAGACGTGGTGTGGCCTCCAGGAGGCCATTTGTATTTGTAGTTGATGGAGGTGGAGAGGAGGTGGTTGGTTCTGGCAAAATAATAGTCATGTCAATTGAATTTTTTGCTCTCTCCCTCCCTCTCCCTCTCTCTCCCTCTCCCTCTCTCTCTTTCTCTCTCTCTCTCTCTCTTTCTTTCTTTCTTTCTCTCTCTCCCTCCCTCCCTCCCTCCCTCCCTCCCTCCCTCCCTCCCTCCCTCCCTCCCTCCCTCCCTCCCTCTCTCCCTCTCTCTCTCTCTCTCTC